>NW_007728306.1:161522-171637 GCF_000696425.1 Galeopterus variegatus | reverse complement strand
GTGCGGGCGCGACACTGAGGGTTGCAGTCCGTTGCCGGACATGAAAAAAGACAAAAAAAAAGGAAAAAAAAACACCAGTTGATTACATGTTTTAAATAAGAGAATTTATTAAACCACATCAAGATTGAAAGTCAAAAAATGTTTAAATAGTAGAATAAAGATGGAATAAATTCAATGTAGGATAAGAAAGACAAAAATCTAACAAAGTAAATAATTAAAACACGAAAGTAAAAAAGATGAAAGATAAAGAACAAGGATATAAAAGGTAAAATTATTGCAATTAAAATAAACATTATAAAGCTAAAAGGCATTATAGAGACTAACAAATCAAATGTTAAAACAGAATTAAAAAGCAATAGAATTACAAGTAAAAACAATTAAAAAACATCTAAGCATTCTGGATATTAGAGAGAAAGAAGAAATATTAAAACTATAAAAGAGACAATGAAAACCACACAATGTGCCCTGAAGTAATCCTGAGGCACAAAGCTAAAGCTCTGAAGAAAATTTGCACTTATCTATGAGAATGGTACAGGATGAAAGAAAATCAGCAGAAAGCAAACAGCAGCGTTGACCTTAAAGTCCTGAGCTGCCCCTGGCTTCCCACACTGTCAACCTCATTTTTCACAGGGTGGAGCATCGAGGGGGCAGCAGCACCAGGCCCGATGCCCCCAGCACAGCCTCTCCTGTCCCTCAGCTGGCATCTCAAATCACAGAAGGGGAGGGGTGTTCCTCTTTAATTCAAACATCTAGAGGTGCCCAATCCCACCTGAGAAAATGTCCTTCAGTTATTTACATTTGTCAGTGGAAGACACACTGCTTAGCATATACCGGGTGGAATTTGTGCATGGCCAGGGTTACCACTGAGAAATGGAAACAGGGAGAGTGTGTGTAGCTCCATTGCATATCCACGGGGTGGTGGGAACCCCCTCGTCCAGAATCTGGTCTCCACTTTGCTAGGTTTAGGAGATCTCATTTGTCAGCTCACCCGACCAAGAGTCCTGTAGTCCCCATGGTAGCACATTTCACCAAATGGACTCAGTGCAGACTTGTCTACTCTGCACACACAACACAGGCTAAACAATGCCAGGTTCTTATCGTCTGATTCTTCTCCTACAGACGGTGAAAAGACAACTTGTGCTAATATAACCTTGGACATGTTAAAACTGATTAGATCCTAATTTCATTTCTATTATTAGTAGCCACATTTGGGGGCTTTTGGTGAGATTTGAGATCACTCAACTCTTTTGATAGGACTAGGAGGCATTCTGTGGTCCCATTCTCTTTGACAAGCATCACCGAGCCCCTTGCCAGTCAGGATTGCCCTAGAAAGACATGGGGCTGAAGGAGAAGCACTTGCTGGCCAATTGACAACTCTACACCATTTTTCCTATTTCTTGGTATAAAGATGATTTGAGGCTTAGGTCTTACTGTGCAACTTACGGACCTCGATAGGGTTCCTTATGAGAAGCCAAGAAGGTTGCAGAGTGGGTAAGATTGTGATTATTTATGGCTTCCATTTTGGAAAAGAAATCAAGATCTAAAACCCACCCTCTATTTTTGTATCCACCCTTAATACAACTCACCCCTTTCTTTCACCTCTTGACAACTGGATTAGCTGGAAAAAGCGTTCCTAGATGTCCCTGTAAGTATTTCATTTCCAGCCCTGGCTTAGGATCCTTAAGAATTCTTCCTGTGCCTCTCACACCATTATGTCACTGGAAGAGGGCAGTTAAATACAGGCATGCATAGAAACAAAGCCTCCATCCATCCATCAACCCCCAGATCTAGAATCGCTGTATTTTAAGGATTTCTTGAGGAACCAGCCTACATATCAATAACAATTGCCGGGATCTCAGAGATCGATTTTTGTAGGTTTAAATATAGCTAGAGCTAATGACTTATTGATCATTGCAGTGAAGCCTTGCTGAAAGCAGTTTCCCACTCAATTGCCAGTGGAAGCCAGAAGAGGTCAAGCTTAGCCAGGCTGGGGAAACCACAACTGCTCCACAATCTTTCTAGCAGGTGCATTTTATGCACTCCAGGCAGGTGCATAAAACTCATGGCTGCAGACATGTGGAAGTGATCACGGATCTGTTCTCCACACCCTGTGAAGGCAGTGAGGGCTCTGGGCACCAGGCAGTTATCCTTGTTCAGCATTGTCCCATCTCCCCACCACTTGCCCATCTTTCCTCCTCCCCTCCTCTCCCTAGATTTGGGTCTTCAGATTTGGAATTTAATAAAACATTGATCTATTACTGTCCCCAACTCATCCCCGCATACAACAAGAGTAACAACAATATTTCTCTTCAAACAGTTCAAAATAAAGCCACTTTCCCTTTTTAGATTATTCCCATCGTATTTCAGAAATTGTAATGAAAGCTAAAAGCCTTTCTGAATAAAAAAATACATTTTCATTCCCAAGAACTTTGCCCATTTTGACCCACATTTTCCCCAATTTTAAGGGTTTGTTTTCAAACTCTGTAGACAGCTATTCATCCATCTATGCCTCCCTCCCTCCCCCATGTACAGAGGAAGTCCCAAGAGCCCAGGAGAAAAGCAGGGATGCCTCCAGATAAACAAAGACCCCAGGGTCAGAGTCCGGCAGACACATCCCACCACCTACACATCACCCCAAATCTTCCTGCTCAGGGATGCCTTGAAGAAGTAGGGCTCAGCCTCTCAACACAGGAAACCAGCAGGACACAAGGTCCCAGAGCCCTGCACTACCCTCCATCACTTTTAATTTCCTCAGCCTACTTTACCTACTCACATGTCTTTAGACTGTGTTCATGAATCCTTTGTCCCACTAAAACTGTAGGCTCCTTACATGCAGGCAGTACTCGTGCATGCTCCATTCATTGCCCTTCAAATAGAGACATTAAAAAAACATCACAAGGTAATTAATCAATAAGCATTTATTGAGCACCTATTTTATGCCTAGGGCAACTGCAGCACTTGCTAATAAATTGACAGGAGGTAACGCAGAGTGCTGCTTAACCCAAATAAAATATGTTAGGTGCATGACCTTGAACTCTCATCTTTCAGATATGTCACTTAAATAGATGTAGCTAACTTAAAGCCTTGTGCAAATAGGTGCCCAATACTCTAACCACTTCTCGCTGACAGATTTTGATGCAGTACTGCAATTAAGATTCTGTGGCTCTCTGGCAAATGTAATACAAAAACATTTGAAAAGGAAGTGTGGTCTAGATGGAGAATAACAAGCGATTTATAGTTTATTTGCCAAGACATGTGGGAGGTAAATATAAAACAAAACTCTAGCAAGTTTAGCATTTTTCTTCTCCAAATATAATGCTGCTGACTACAGGCCAACAGCACAGCTTTGCACAGCTCCTCGCATTAAAATTGGCAGAGAAGAAGATGCCATCGCCGTTCAGCATTTAGATACCATCACAGACATTTACTAATTTGTGGCCAGATACTGGTTTCCTCAAACAACATGCAATCTTATTTACAACCCACTTGACAAATAACAAAGGTGTTAAGGGTGGTACCTTTTGCCACACTGAGCCTTTACACGTGGCCAAAGGTCATCATTTTAAGTATGCAATTAATCTTCCTTGCCGGTGAGAAGCAGCATGTTGAATGCAGTTTCACTGAAGCAGTAAATCTCAGCACCCTGCAGGTGCCCAGGTGGAGCTATCAGTTAGAATTTTTTTTAAGCCAAACGGGTCATCTTCAAAACATGCAGTTGGACTCTGATCATTAATGTGTACCACAGCGTGTAAGGCACAATACAGTTCCCCCGTGTATACCTCCAAGGAGGGAATAAAACAGGGCACACATAGCTGGAGACTACATTCAGGGCTGGGGAAGTGGGGCAGAGTGACAGATGGAGTCAGAGGAAAGTAAGACCTCCCCTGGTTGGAGGTTCAGAAAGGTAAGCCTTGAGTGGAGGATGTGGTGTTTGAGATGCAGTTTGAAAAAATGGGTGGGCTCCAGGAATGTGGAAAGAGTGGACCCAAAGGGACTGGGGCTAAGGGAGTTAGAGGACTGGGAGGGCTCTCTATCTGGGCCTCCCTGCCTTCTTTCCTGTAATAACTAACACTGCTTGAATACTTACTGTGTACCAGGCACCATTTGAACTGCTTCTTACATAATATGATCCATTTAATTCTCAAATATTTCTATGAGATTATCCATAAGATAATGTTATCCCATTTTTCAGATCAGAAAAACAAGGGTCAGAGAGGTTAAGCAATGTGTCCAGGTTTGCACAGCTCCTAAGCGGTGGCTGGAACACCAACCCAGGCAAGCTGTTTACAGTCGCAGCCTTCCCTGCCCTTGAGAGCTTGGGCCCAACAATCTGGAACTCAACTACAACCTCTAGCTGCTAAATCTGACTGCTCTTGGGCCGGTGCTCTCAGCTGGACTTCTGCCTTGTTTCTGAAAACCAGGATCCCTGGAGTTATCCTACACTTTATGTTTGTAAAAATAATAACATCTTTTCATTGCTTTTCTTATTTAAAAGGCAGTACTCATTTACCATAGAATAATTAGATGATAAACAAAAAGAAAATTAAAAGACTTCCACAATTCCACGCCCCAGAGACAAACACACCCTGCGCACAGCTGAGTGCCCTTCCAGCCGCTCCCGTGCACACACATACTTGGAACCAACATGCACAAACACAAACCATCTCGCAATCAGCTTTTTCCACTTTGCACCAACACAAACATCTTTCTGTGTCAACAAATCTTTATCTCAAGTCTGATTTGAAATGACTCCCTCTAAGTGTTGTCTCCTAGTACAGAGTTAGATGCGGCCAGGCGCAAAGCATGCGGGTGGGGAAGGGGGTTGTTTGGGGGCCGATGCAAGGAAGAAGGCCCTAGAATTGAGCAAACACAGGATGAAAAAGGAGCAGAGGCCGTGGCCTTAGGACGGGGCTCACAAGGATGAAGCTAGTCCAGATGGGGCGGAGGGGGCCTGGCTAATTCAAACCCATTCCGGGCTGGGGGCAGAAGCCAAGAGGGGCTCTGTCAGGGGCTGATACTGGGACGAGACTTCAGAAAGGCAGAGCAGAGTGCATGGGAAGGGCAGACGCAGAGGCAGGCCATCTAAGGGAGTCCAGAGGACGGGAGCTGCAGGGAAGCAGGAGGCAGCCATGGCTCAAGGTGGCTGGGAAAAAGGCAGGAGAGCATGGCAAATGGCCAGGCCTTCCTGCTGGGCCTTCAGGGTTCTGGCCCTCAAGGGTCCGGCAGCCAATGACTGTTCCCACCCTGCTGATCATGGGGCCAGGGCTGTCGCTATGCTTCCTCAGCAGATCCTGTTGCTTTGGGAGAGGGGCATGGATGGCAGAATTCTGGGTGCTTATTATGAAAAACTGAGATGGACCAGGATGAGAGCAGGGACTGATGTTCTATCTTGTTCTCATTGCCTATCCAGGCTTGGCAATCAGTCCTGCTAGGACTCTGCTTCCCAGACCACAAGTCCGTGGCTGAGGCCCTGCTCTGGCCTGCAGTCCTCCTGTCTGCTCAGATCTTGCACTATTCCTATCTCCACTTCACAGGACACCTCCAGTCCCTGCACTGGGCTTCACTCGTGTCTGCGCTCACACCCTCCGACACCACACTGGCCTGCCAGACAGGATTTTCTTCCAACACCCGTACCTGGGCCTGCCCCTCACAGGGCCTCTGCACTGCACAGGTTAACCAGGCTGCACCCAACTGTGTCCAAACACATGGAAGAAAGCCAGCACGGGGAGCAGGAGGAGAAAGGCAGGCAGGCCACAGAAGCTAAGACTGAGAAAGTGGCTGATCAACATGAAGAGTCTCCAGTGACAGACCAGGGAACTGGTCACATTCAGAAGGACATGAGAGCCACTGAAGGGTTCTAAAGCATCAGACTTAGAGTTATCTAGAAGCAATGTGAAAGACAGATGGGGGTGTCGAGTTGAAGCAGTGGTTAATTCTGGAGACTTTAAAATCACCTGGGAAAGTATTTTTTGTTTTTAGTTTTTTTAAATTTAATATCCTGGTCCCACCTTCAGAGACTCTGAGTTTCGCTGGTTTGGGAGAGATATTTTTTTTTTCCTTTTTGTCTTTTTTCGTGACCGGCAACGGATCGCAACCCTCAGTGTCGCGCCTGTACCGGACCAGGACCGGCAACAGGATCGCAACCCTCGGTACTGCGCCCGCACCTCGCTCAGCCAGTGAGCGGGAACCGGTCTGTATGTGGGATCCGAACCCTCGGCGGGAGCGCCGCCGTGCTTCCCAAGCGGCGCACTTATCCAGTGCGCCACCAGGCCGGCCCGGGAGAGATATTTTTTAAACACCATACAAGTGTTAACTGGGAATGAAAAATCTTGAAAAAAGGAAACACCCCTAAAACATAACTACGGAGTAGCATGCCCATTCTTTTTAAAGCTTTCAGCGAAAACCTATGTACAGGATTAAATTCCCTTCCCATTTCCTCCCTAGGTCTCTGTCTCTGCCCTCTCATCTTCATGCCAGTTTGTGAACTTGGGTCACCCATTCTGGCATTCATCCTTCCTCACCCCAGCCTTCCATCACATTGACCAGCCCCCTAGCCCCACTCATCCAACTCTTGGTCAGCAACACTCAGTAACTGACCTTGGCTATGGTTCCAAATTCTACACTTGCCTTCCAGACTTGATTTGATATTTCCCCTTGTTCTCTTGGTACCAACCCCAGCAAGCCCCCATCCCCAGACTCTGTAGAGCAGAGGGTGCGGGGAGAGATCTGAGAGGCACTGCAAACAGGAAGCATCGGTTGTGGCAGGCTAAGATTGTAACCTTACAGTTGGAGAAAGAAGAGTGAGATGCCATTGAACAATGAAGAATGCTTGCAGTTTATTAACAGCTTCTGAGACTATGCATACAGTCCGTAGGAAGAAAACTACTTGCCGGGTTGTAATCTTTAGCTGTAGGAGGAATTGTATTCCAGGGAACAAAGTAATTGTGGTGGTTGAAGATGAGAGGAGAATGAACTGGCAGGTACAGCAAGGCAGAGCAGCAGCCTGTTGTAAAGAGACGGTAATGGAGAGAGATTAGTAAAGGCACAGTGGGGAGGGTGAGAGCTGCACAGAAAAAGGTTCAGGGGAGGGAGCATGCTGGGGTTTGACTTGAACCATAATGTTAGCTGAACGAGCCTGCTCTAGTGTATCGTAAGGATTTTCCCTCTCAGTGGAAAACTGAATGATAGCAGTTTGAGATGCATGTATGCTTATTTTTTCATATTTCCTGTGTGAGTTTAGTGGTTCAAATGGGCTCAATTTGGAATTGGTACATAAGACAAAGAAATTCTGGTCTAATGGGAACAGAGTTGTGCTTTCAGTGGCAAAGAACTCCCAGTCTGCCATGAGCTGTTCTAGGAGGTCTAGGCCCAGGGACCTCGGCCAGAAACTGGACAGTTTGAAATTCATTTCCTTGTGTTCCTTTCCCTCTGGTCCTCTTTTTAAAATGCAGACACTCTCATTTAGAGATAGCACATTAAACATATTTGCACCAAGGTGTTAATGATTCTCAGATCTCCTTTCCTGATGACAATTGTTGAGTAGGGGTGAAAGCACCAGAACCTTGGATTACAAAGCAGAGAAAGAGAGAGGGAGAGAAGGAGAAAGGGAAGGTTAAGGGTAGTTATTTGGCCATCCATGTTCATAGAAACATTATCCACAATAGCCAAAAGGCAAAGCAACCCGAGTGTCCACCAATGGATGAATGGATAAACAAAATGTGGTATATACGTGCAATGGAATTTTCTTGATAAATGAGTTTATTTGTACGTTTAGTCAGCATACATAATTGACCTAAAAACTTCCGTAGTAGGATACATTTTAAAAACCACTTGGAAGGCCATCTCTATAAAGGTGATTTTCCCAGGATGGTATATCAGATGTAACCTCATCTGATACCATCTTATTTGTCAGAGTTTCAGTTAGCTGGAATACAATAGAATATTATCCAGCCTTCCCAAGTGGTGCACTGTAGCAGTGCGCCACCGGGCCAGCCCAAAAAGGAAGGAAGTTCTGACACGGGCTATAACATGGATGAATCTGGAGGATATTATGCTAAGTAAAGTAAGCCGATCACAAAAGAAAAAATGTATGATTCTACTTACTTGAGGTACCTAGAGTAGTCAAATTCATACAGAAAGTAGAATAGTGGTTGCCAGCGGCTGGAGGAGGGGAGAATGGAGAGTTATTTAATGGTATAGAGTTTCAGTTTTGCAAGATGAAAAGGTTTTGGAAATTGTTTGCACAACATTGCGACTATACTTAACACTACCAAAGTGTACACTTAAAAATGCCGTGTATTTTACCACAATTTTTAAAAAAGTTATATGTAGTGTCTTAGTTCATTTCTGTTGCTTATAACAAAATACCTGAAACTGGGTAATTTATAAAGAGCTAGAATTTATTTCTTACAGTTTGGGATGCTGGAAAATCCCCCATCCAGGGAACACGTCTGGCAAGGGCCTTCTCCTGCGCAGTGACTCTGTACAGAATTACAGGCCGAGAATGGGCTGAGCAAGAGAGAGTAATGCTTCTCACTCACTATCCTTATGAAGTCATCATAACTACACCTATGACCACCACTAAACCATCGGTGGATTAATACAGTCATGAGGGCACAGTCCTCACAATCTAATCACTTCTTAAAGGCACCACCTTTCAGTTACTTTAATAGGATTTCCCACTTTCTCAACATTGTCACATTGGAGATTTAAGTTTCCAATATATGAACTTTGGGGGAAAGCAATCTCTTTTACTCAGTTCATCAATTCAAAATGTTAATGTTATCCAGAAACACCTTCACAGACATCTCCAGAATAATGTTGAACCAAATATCTGGGCACCCTGCGGCCCAGTTAAGTTGACACAAAATTAACCATCATGGAGGTTGATATTACTTTCCCTAAACACAACTGAATTTATGCATTCTCCAGGTCCTCACCACCTTCTGTGGAATTATTCAGTCTGCACAAGCCAGTTGTTGCTGTTGCTTGGCTAGGCCTATGGACATCTACCCTGAGTGCTGGGATCCTCCATTTCCTGCCAGTTGTTTCTGCCACAGCCTCCTGGGGTGACACTGCCCCTGCCCAATGGGTTGCTTCCAAAATTTCCAAAGCTGCAAACTGTCTAGAAGCCTTAATGTCCTTCTGTTCCCTTCAGACCTCACAGCTCTATAGGCTGTCTTTTTGCACATGAATTGGGGAGAATGCCCCTCTCTTCCTAAGGTTTATCTTAGTGCTTGGAGTACCAGATCAGGCTTCTTTTCTTTGCTTTGACTTCAGAATTCAGCTTTTTCATTGTTCCAAGGGCCCTACAAAATGTCCTCCTTGAAAACTCTGTTCCCCTTGCAAATCACTCAGCACATAACTTGGAGGAAGGAAAACAGAATCATCTCCAATCCTATATGCAAATAGCTTAGATTCAGCCATATATATTTACTTATACATGCATATATGAAATATACACATGTGCATTTAAAAGTATAAAACCATATTTATATATGCAAGTAGATGCATATATACCTATCACTCAAGCACACAAAAAGAAGGACTCAACCAGTAAGAGCAGTGCCCAGTTCATAATTTTATCATTTGTTACCTTTAGAATTTTACTTTTACTGCAGTATAATACATTCTTACTAACATAGTTCTAGCTTATAATTAAATCTCAGTGGGACACACTATTTCACTGTGTTTGCAAAGATCTCCTTATGCCTTTAAACATTGCTATTTTCTTAAAACCTTGCAAAGTTCATCATGGAGTAAAAACATTCCAAAATACCAGAGGTTTATTATTAAAGTTGTTTGACAAATTCATTATGAGTTACATTGAAAATAATAACAAAAGGTGGTACAAAATTCAGTAACTAGCCATGATTGACAGAAAAAAAGTATGGAAGAGTGATTATCTTATGTTTTTCACATGCCCTATATTCAATTTTTTTAAAAAATAAAACTGCTGCTTATATAGCTGTTTGTACAGTAATTTTTTGCCCCTCAAAACAAACATATGTGAGATAATCTATTCCTATGAATAAATGGAAAACAAAGAAACTTATTTGGTTTCTCAGAGAACTCATTAAATTAATCTCACTTGGTTCTTAGGGTGTCTAAGCTTG
>NW_007728306.1:158681-161211 GCF_000696425.1 Galeopterus variegatus | reverse complement strand
ATTATGAGTTACATTGAAAATAATAACAAAAGGTGGTACAAAATTCAGTAACTAGCCATGATTGACAGAAAAAAAGTATGGAAGAGTGATTATCTTATGTTTTTCACATGCCCTATATTCAATTTTTTTTAAAAATAAAACTGCTGCTTATATAGCTGTTTGTACAGTAATTTTTTGCCCCTCAAAACAAACATATGTGAGATAATCTATTCCTATGAATAAATGGAAAACAAAGAAACTTATTTGGTTTCTCAGAGAACTCATTAAATTAATCTCACTTGGTTCTTAGGGTGTCTAAGCTTGGAAAATAAGGCTTAAGAACATCTGTTGCACAGAAAAAGAATCTTTAATTCAAGGCAGAAGAATAAAAAGTGGAGACAAAATGTTACTTCAGCTCATTTGGCTGGATCACACGGGTTCTTCAGGGTGTGAGGGGAAAAGGAGAGGTTTGTGCAAGTCTACCTGCATCTCTAATTTACAGTGGCTCGGTTCATGGCATAATCCATACACTCAGCAGTAAGAGATAGCATGCTTAATTACTTAAGAGACCCAGAGAATAGCAGCAAGATCTTTATTACTGGAGGCGTTTCTGGCTTCTTGTGCTCCTTGCTTTGAGAAGCCGATTATTGCTTTATTGGCGCCAGCCCTTTCAGGACCATGGACAGCTCCGCCGCAGCAGGGAGTGTCTCTGGGCCTCTGTTCTTCCACTTACAGAATTTTAGAGCAAAATAGAGCTGAAAGCTTAAGTATTTTCACACCTCCACTTTACAGATGAGAAAACTGATACTCATAAGAGTTAAATGACACAAGAGTCACATGCTTAAATCCAATAAGCAATCTCTGCAGCGACATAGCATAGTGTAGGGAAAGGATCACTTAGAGCAAGTGGATTTAAATCCATTCTACCTCTTAATAGCTATGTGGAATTTGAGCTTCAGTTTTTCCTCATTCTGTAAAATGGGTGGAAGGATGTCTTCCATGCATAATTATGGGGATCAGAGACAAAGCAGGTAAAATGCCCAGCACAACTTAACAAACAGTAAGGGCTCCATGAACAATAGCCAATACTAAGGGCAACACACAACCCACACACACAACTAAGTGAGAAACAACTAAGTGCAAAATACCACCCAAGGTGCTGTTGGCATCCCAAAATGAGGGAAACTGTGGGTTCCTGAGAGCTCAAAGTTCTACTTGACTTCTTATAAACCATTTACTTACCCTTCAGGGCAAGGAGTTTGAAAAATAACTGTGTTATTCCTTTTTTTTCTCAGATTATAAGGTTTAAGTACCAGCCAAACCATATATACATAGGTGGATCGTTAGAACCAGGATTTCATAAACCTAGCAAACTTGACTTTTCTGTTCAATCTCAAAACCTTGTTCTATAGCTTTCTAAACTATGAACTCTCAGTCTCTCCCTGTCTGCATCCATCTCTCTCTGTTAGGTAGTAGTAATATCACTAATATCCATTCCCCCTTTCTCTCCTCCTACCTCCCTCCTTACTTTGTGTAGAATGTTTACTGAGCACCTTCTGTGTGCCAGATACCATGTGAGAAAGCAGACCTAGTTCCTGGCTTCCTGAAGCTCCCATCCAAAAGAGAAGACAGGCATTAAATAAGCAATTACCATAAAGTAGTGTGTTATCACCTATAAAGATGTTCCTGTTTCAGAGAAGTGAAAAGAAGCTCTTTCTTATACAGAGCTTAAGGACTCTCATCCAAACTGAAGAAAAGTGGCATAGGAAATCGTTATCATTATAATAGCCTAGTTGTTACCTCTACAATGGATGCATACTGGCAAAATCCAGTATTTCAAACCTCATGAAATGAAATATATGAATTTTCTTAGTACTGTCAACTTTTTCCTTCACTGGGAAAAAAAAATCAGAATGGGGTCTTTTCAACGTATCTAACACACAAAAAAGGAAATCTTCTGGAAGTGCATTAAACACATATCACAAAACCCTACATTGTGCCAATAGACACATTGGAATGCACACAAAGGAGTTTTAAAATTCAGGTTATTGATAGTTCGCTCTGGAATAAGTGTTTGGGAGTTGTTGATTATATGATTAATGCAGATGCTGAGCAGGTATATTGTATGTGTTCTTTTACTTCTGAGCCATGTTACTTGAGTTATTGCATAAATTTCACATCTAAGGCTTATTATACAGAGTATATCTAATACAAATAAGGAATTGTGTGCAAGTCTTCATTCTTGAAGAACTTTAAGAGCATTAATATGTTTAGCCCTAAGTTGAAAGAGGTGTGTTTTCTATCCCTATTTTTAGGGACTCAGGACTATGTGTACCTCACCTCAGGACACTAAAGGAAGCAGTAATAGAACTTGGGCATTAGGTGTGTAAAATCCTTATATTTAGTTTTCATAAGGGTCTTAAAGTATGTCCTTGATTACTCTCTTTAACTTTCATCCTTTTCTCTTTCTACTATTTTTTTTCTCACCAATCTTAGAGATTCGCGGTTTGCAAACAAAGTATGTTAAGGTAGAAATCAGCAGGGAAAAAAA
>NW_007728306.1:156754-157816 GCF_000696425.1 Galeopterus variegatus | reverse complement strand
AAAAAAAGAAGTAAAATTGAAAAATTTAAAGTTTAGTTTTAAAATAATTCATAATTACATGATATCTAACTTTCCTTCCCATGACTTATTACTGTTTGCTGTGATTTGAATGTCCCCCCAAACTCATTGAAGCTTAATTCCCACTGTAACTGTTAAGGGTGGGAAATCCTATTGTGGTCATTGAAAGGTGGGGCCTTGAAGAGGTGATTGGATTGTGAAGACCAGGCTCTAGTCAACAGATTAATTCATTGATGGTTTAATGGTGGTCATGGGCATGGTTCTGAGGGCTTTGAAAGGACAGCACATGAGGAGGTTAGTCTCTTTCTGCTCTGCCATTCTTGCCATGTGACACCCTGCATTGCTGTAGAGCCACCACCACTAAGGCCCTCACCAGATGTGTTCCATGGACTTTGGACTTCCTAGCCTCCAAAACAGTAAGCAATAAATATTGTTTCTTCACAAATAACCCATTTCCAGTTATAAGCAACAGAAACAAACTAATACGGCATTTTACTAAAAGTAATAATAATAGCTACCATGCACTGAGTGTCTTGTATACCAGGCATTATGCCAGGCATCAGGGATAAAGATTCTTTCTAAATGAAAGAGTCAATGTCCTTGCCTTCAAGGAATTTATGGAATATTGGGAAGACAACTGCTGTGGGTTAAATGTGTCCCCCAAAAGTTCGTGTATTTGAAATTTAATCTCTGTTGTGACAATGTTAAGAGGGTGGGAAATGGAATTATAGCATTTGAAAGTTGGGGCCTTTTAAGAGGTGATTAGAGTGTGAGGGCCATGCTATAGAGAATGGATTAATCCATTGATGGTTAAATGGTGCTCATGGGCGTAGTTTTAATGGCTTTAAAAGGAGAGCATGTTAGAAACTCTCTCTCTCTCTCTCCTGCCATTTTGCCATGCAATACCCTACATCACTGTAGAGCCATGACCAAGGCCCTCACTAGTTGTGTTCCCTGGACTTTAGACCTCCTAGCCTCTGCAGCCATAAGAAATAAATTTCATTTTTTTATAAATTACCCAGTTTCAGGTATTCTGTTATAAGC
>NW_007728306.1:154208-155684 GCF_000696425.1 Galeopterus variegatus | reverse complement strand
TTAATGCCCAAATGTTTTATTGAATATGGAACTTAAAAGTTATGAACCAGGGTATTTGGTGTAAGAAATTTCTAGGCAGCAAAACAGTCAGGCAGCTGTGTGGATACTTGGAACAGCCTACTCTGTGCTATGGTGGCAAAGACATGACATAAAGCCAAAATTTATACTTAAAAAGGAAACAGAGGGTAAAAAAAAATTGGAAAACTCTCAGCCTGGCCACATAGAGAGTAAAAAAGCACATTCAGTAGCAAAAACCAAGGATGTAGCCCAGTGACTGCTTACTAAGGAGGTCAAGAAAGAAGGAAAGGATCATCAAGAAAATGGAAGAAAGACCCCTAAGGCATTTCAGAAATCCCCAAGGCTGCCCCTCCCATCACATCCCCAGAATCCTAAGGAGACAACAATTTCAGAGAATGGGTTTGGGAAGCCCTGCACAGGTTCACTGCCCAGGTCCACCCCAGGATGCTGCTCCCTGCATCCTGGCTACTCCAGCCGCTCTAGCCATAGCTAAATTGGCTCCAGGTGCTGCTGAACCCACAGCTACAGAAGTTATGACCTGGAAGCATTTGCAGCACCCATGTGATGTTAAGTCTGCAGGCTCAAAGAATGCCAGAGCTGTGGAAGCACGGTGAGCTTCAAACCAATGTCAAAGGACATATGGAAAAGCCTAGGGGCACAATAAGAGATTTGTCATAGAAAGCCTTCACTAGACCAATGTTGAGTGGAAATGTGGAGTTGGATTTGTGGCAGAGAAACCCCACCAGGGCCATGACTAGCAGAGCTGTGGGAGTGAGACCACCATGGAGACCCCAGGATTGTAAACCTACCAGTGTGTAATACTATCCTGGGAGAGGTGAAGCATAGGCTGAACCCAAGAAATACATAGGAGTGGAGCTGCCTGAGGACTTGGAGGCCCAATCCCTGCACCAGTGTGCGCAGGATGCCAAACATGGAGTCAGGGGAGATTATTTGCCAGATTTGAGATTTGATGCCTGCCTTGCTGTGTTTCAGACTTGTTTGGGACCTGTTACCCTTACCTTTTGGCTTTCTCCATTTTGGAATGGGAATGTCCATCTTATTCTTGTCACAACATTGTATCTTGCTAGTAGATAACTTGTTTTGATTTCACAGATGAGACTTTGGACTTTTGGCTGAAACAAGTTAAGACTTTGGGGATGGAATGAATGTGTTTACTTGTGAGAAGAACATGAACTTTGGGGGCTGAGGCAGAATGCTATGGGTTGAATGTGTCCCCCGAAAGTTCATATATTGGAAACTTGACCCCCCTTGCAACAGTATTAAGAGGGTGGGAAATCTACTTATGGTGATTGATGGGTGGGGCCTTCAAGAGGTGATTGGATTGTGAGGACTGTGCCCTAGTGAATGGGTTGATCCATTCATGGAGTCATGGGCATGGTTCTTTTTTTTTTTTTTTTCCTTTTTGTCTTTTTTCGTGACCGGCAACGGATCGCAACC
>NW_007728306.1:151874-153376 GCF_000696425.1 Galeopterus variegatus | reverse complement strand
GCTCCCAAGTGGCGCACTGTAGCAGTGCGCCACCGGGCCGGCCCATGGGCATGGTTCTGATGGCTTTACAAGGACAGTAAGCGAGCAGCTTAGCTCAGCCCATTCTCTCCATGTGATACCCTGTGTCATAGTAGAGGAAGACACCCACCAGATGTGTTCCCTGTACTTTGGACTTCTGGCTTTTGAAACTGTAAAAAAAAAAAAATTCATTTTTTTGTAAATTACCCAGTTTCAAGCATTCTGTTATAAGCAACATAAACAAATTTATGCAACAACCTTGGAAACAGGTAACTTTGATGTAGTATGGTAAACATGATAGTTGCACTCACAGGGTGTAAAGACAGCACAGAGGAAAAATATCTCCTAATCTGAGTCAGTTATGGAAGAGTTTCTGGAGGAGATGAAACCTGGGCAAAGCCCTGTGAGATGAGCAGGGTTACAGAGGAAGAGCAAAGAGACATTCCAAGCCAAGAGCCAGCGTGAGCACCGGCGAGGTCTAGCCCAGCATGGTGTGTGTGGTTGGGCAGGGGCAATTGGGGAAAGAGTCAGGTCATGGAAGCAGCAAATTGTTTATCTTTGTTACAGCATAAAAATAAAGGCAAGTGGCTGGCTGGTCAGCTCAGTTGGTTACAGCGTGACACTGAACACCAAGGTCCAAGGCTCAATTGCTATACCAGCCAGCCACCCAAAAAATAAAAATAAAAAATAAAGTCAAGGAGTGATAGGAGTTACATTGGAACATGGATAGAAGCCATCCCCATAGCTAATGGGAAGTCATAATTTCCCTCTGAGGGCACTGTATTATCTATAGTGCACACACTTTATGGAATAAAACTGCATTCCCAAATTATATTCTTTTTTTTTTCCTTTCTCTTTCTTTCTCCTTCCTTCCTTCCTTTCTTTCTTTTTTGGTGGTTGGTCAATATGGAGATCCGCATCCTTGATCTTGGTGTTATAACACCATGCTCTAACCACCTGAGCTAGCCAGCCAGCCCCCCAAATAAATTTTTTGTAAAATTTAATTCTCTCATCTGAGCCCCTGATGGCACCAGTGGCTACAGTTTGTCCAGATTCTAAATGTAATAAGGATTTTTCTTCCTGTTCATGCATTCTACTAATATTGATGTCAAGCCGTGCACTTGGTGATAGGGAGCGGAGGTCAACAAGAGCAAACTACCCTCAAGGAGCTCACAATCCATTGGGGGGGAGAAGCAAGAACACAAGCAATTCTCAAACTCTGGGATACAGACTAACAGAAGTATCAATGCTCAAGGTGTTAAGTGAGCATGAAAGACAGCTGTATTGGTTCCTCAGGCTGCCATGAGGAGGTACCACAGCCTGTGTGGCTTCAACAATAGATATTTATTGTCTCATGGTTCTGGAGCTGGAAGTCTAAGATCAAGGTGTTGGCAGGGTTGGTTTCTCCTGGATCTTCCGTCCTCAGCCTATGGATGACTGTCTTCTCTCTGTGCCGTCTGTGGTCTTTCCTCTGTGCACACGCA
>NW_007728306.1:141964-151704 GCF_000696425.1 Galeopterus variegatus | reverse complement strand
TTTATTGTCTCATGGTTCTGGAGCTGGAAGTCTAAGATCAAGGTGTTGGCAGGGTTGGTTTCTCCTGGATCTTCCGTCCTCTAAATGTAATAAGGATTTTTCTTCCTGTTCATGCATTCTACTAATATTGATGTCAAGCCGTGCACTTGGTGATAGGGAGCGGAGGTCAACAAGAGCAAACTACCCTCAAGGAGCTCACAATCCATTGGGGGGGAGAAGCAAGAACACAAGCAATTCTCAAACTCTGGGATACAGACTAACAGAAGTATCAATGCTCAAGGTGTTAAGTGAGCATGAAAGACAGCTGTATTGGTTCCTCAGGCTGCCATGAGGAGGTACCACAGCCTGTGTGGCTTCAACAATAGATATTTATTGTCTCATGGTTCTGGAGCTGGAAGTCTAAGATCAAGGTGTTGGCAGGGTTGGTTTTTTCTCCTGGGCCCTCCGTCTTCAGCCTATGGATGACTGTCTTCTCTCTGTGCCGTCTGTGGTCTTTCCTCTGTGCACACGCACACCCCAATGTCTTTTTGTGTGTCCAGATTTCCTCTTCTTATGAGCACACCAGTCAGATTGGACTAGGACCCACCCTGATGACCTCATTTTAACTTGATCATTGCTGTAAAGACCCAGTCTCACATTCAGAGGCACAGGGGGTTACATTGCCTCACACGAATGTTTGGGGGACAAAATTCAGCCCCTAGCAAAGGGTATTCAATAGCTTGGGGCAGGTGAGGGAGTGTATCAGCCGCCTGATGCTTTTATTATAAGCATTTCTGTTGCTTATAATGAAATACATGGAACTGGGTGATTTACAAAGGAAACAAAATTTATCGCTTACAGTTTCAGAGGCCAGGAAGTCCAAAGTCCAGGGAACTGGTGAGAGCCTTGGTGGTGGCCACAGTGAGGGTAGAGTATCACATTGTGAAAATGATGGAGCAGAGAGATGGACAGTTCCTCACTGCTCTCCTTTTAAAGCCTTCAGAACCACGCCCCTGACCACCATTATTAATCCATTCATTACTGCACAGTCCTACAATCTAATCACCTCTTCAAGGCCCCACCTTTCAATTACCATAATAGGATTTCCCACCCTCAATAGTTACAGTGGGGATTAAGTTTGGGGGAGACATGCAACCCAAGACAGGGCATCAGGGAAGGCTCCCAGGAAGAGATGTTTGTATTTACGGCTGGAAGCAAATGTGGGAACTGCAGAAGGGCTTTATGTAGAGGACTGAAGAGATGAGATCTGTGCTTCAGGGAAACTGCATCCTCCCAGAGAGACTAGCGAGGGTGCTGTAGCTGTCCAGGAAGGACACGGTAAGGGTCTGAACGAAAGCAGTGTCGGGAGAGGGGAGGCGTTTCAAAGATGTTTAGGAAACAGAATAAACCAGACTTGGTCTCCTAGGTGTGTGCGTGTGTAAGAGCGGGGGAGTAAGAGAAAAACAACCTTTTTTTCAAACTTTTTGTCAGTAGGTTCAGAATAACTAGAACCAGAGGATCCCTGGTAGCTCTGCTGATTTTTTGAGACTGAATTAGTTGTGTTGATGCACAATGGAGCACAAATTAAAAAATAAAGTATTATTAGTGTAATGGGCTGAATTTTGTACCCCCAGAATTCATATGTTGAAGTCCTAAGCCTTAGTGCCTTGAAATATGACTGTATTGGGAGATAGGGCCTTTAAAAAGGCAATAAGCTAACTGAGGTAAAATGAGGCTGTTAGGGGGGGCCCTAATCCAATATGACAGGTGTCCTTCTCAGAATAGGAAATTTGTACACACAGAGAGATACCAGGGATGAGCGCACAAAGGAAAGGCCATGCGAGGACACAGCAGGAAGGCAGCCACCTGCCGACCAAGGACAGAGGCTCAGGAGAAATCAACACTCGCCAACACCTTGACCTTAAAGACTTCCAGCTCGCTGAACTGTGAGACAATAAATGTCTGCTGTTAAAGCCACGAAGGCTCTGGTGTTTTGTTATGGCAGCTTGAGTAGACTAAGACAATTAGCAAACAGATTTTCCATATAACTGAAATCTATTCCCTTAAGTGTAAAAACTTTGAAAACACTCACTTGGAAGGATATATTTCTTCTAAGCCATACCTATATAGGGCAATATAATAAGTGTACCAGAACCCCATGTTGATCCCACCAGGCCCTGTCTCGGTCATTTTATGTGAACTGTAAGGTGGCGTCACCATGTCCTCAGCACACGGGAGGAGACAGCCATCTGCCTCCCTCTGAGCGGCCCTGGTACCAGGCCTGCGGAGGACTTTTATCAGTGTTTTGGGTTTGCTTTTGTTTTGTCTTGGTCTCCTCCCACTCTGTCCAGCTGCCGCTCCCTTCTTCTTTTTTTTTTTTTTCCTTTTTGTCTTTTTTCATGACCGGCAACGGATTGCAACCCTCAGTGTCACGCCCGTACCGGCCCAGGACCGACAACGGGATCGCAACCCTCGGTGTTGCTCCCTGCACCTCGCTCAGCCAGTGAGCGGGAACCGGTCTGTATGTGGGATCCGAACCCTCGGCGGGAGCGCCGCCGCACTTCCCAAGCGGCGCACTGTAGCAGTGCGCCACCAGGCCGGCCCTGCCGCTCCCTTCTTCTGAGCCTCCCTCCAAGGAGCCTCCTGCATCTTTCCTAATGTGGCCTCTGACTGCCTGGGAGCTGGGCACAGGGCAACCCAGTTTGTTGGAATTCTGTGTAAAGGAGGAGTAAACAGGCCCTGCAGGAAGCCTAAAGAGCAAAGTACCTGGGCTTTTGTGAGCACATCTCGTGACATCTCTTTTAACTCCTCAGGAAATATTTTAACTTCCTTCCAAGATTTGGCAGCACGGCAGAGAGTTGTGATTGACATCCACAGAAGCCTGGATAAGTGAGATGTTGCTGTTTGGGCCCAAATGATAAGAATCCTCAGTAGATGTGAAATAGTTCCCCAGGGGGCTGGATTGTGAGGCCCACTTGTATTTTTCACCTGTGTTTCATCTGCCTATCAGAGAGCCCACCTCTTCCAGCAGGTG
Organism: Galeopterus variegatus; assembly: GCF_000696425.1. Taxonomy (NCBI): domain Eukaryota; kingdom Metazoa; phylum Chordata; class Mammalia; order Dermoptera; family Cynocephalidae; genus Galeopterus; species Galeopterus variegatus. The sequence goes on along the minus strand of NW_007728306.1, from coordinate 148,691 downwards.
CTGGCTGCCGCATGGAGCTGCTGTCAGGGACACTTGCCTGCATGGCCCCTAGCCTGGCATTCTGCTGAATTTGTAACTCTCATGGAACACAGATGCAATTTATCTTCCCACATCTCTATAAAGATCCAGAAAGATACACTAATTTGTTAGAATTCATTCAGAACCATCACACAAATCAGGGCCCATAGACTGGCAACACTATTTTCTTCAGTATCAAAAGAAAAATCTCAAGGACCCAAATTGAAGTTGAGCAAATTGGCCCAGGAGACAGAAGCCTCTGGCACTGGTGCTAATTTGGCTCTGGCTCCCGTGGGGCTGGGGGACATGCTGGTCCCCAAGGGAAAGGTGCTCAATGCCCCATGCTTTAATCTAAGTGAAGTGATCTGCCCCCACTGTTTAACTCTGTGCAGAGCCCATCAGGGCCCTGAGTACCTGCTACCTCTGGCTGTGCACTGGCCCAGCTTGTTTTATGGATCCCCAAGCAGTAGTCATGGTGGAACTGGGGAGGATAAAGTGCATAGGTCGTACCTCCAGCCACCTCCACCTCCACTTCCAGAGCCACAAATCCTTCTATCTCCATGTCTTTCCCACAGTATTTTAAACCTGACAACCTTACTCTGTCAGTAGATATGGAGAAAAGATATGTTCAGAGAAAAATATAAAGACAAGATATTTTATGGATATATTATGGCCCAGATAAGCCAATTAACCTTTTGTGGCAGTATTTTTACTCAAAAACACAGATGCTAATGACAGAGAAAGTCAAGAATCCCTCCTGCACCTCCTCCCCACACGCCCCTAGCAGCCCTCCTTGGCCCTGGCCACACCGTCCATACTGGAACACCGACTCCTGGGGCTGCTGCTGGGATTAATGAGACAGAGCTTTGCCACCTTGAGACAGTAGAGGAGCTTTCATAGGTTTTCAGGAGCCTCAGAAATCAAGTGAGGAGGCTGGACTATCAGGAGTCTGTTTTTAATCCATATTTATTTCACAAATATGAAACATGCTGCTGGGATTAATGAGACAGAGCTTTGCCACCTTGAGACAGTAGAGGAGCTTTCATAGGCTTTCAGGAGCCTCAGAAATCAAGTGAGGAGGCTGGACTATCAGGAGTCTGTTTTTAATCCATATTTATTTCACAAATATGAAACGTTTCCTGTGTACCATGCACTGAGCTATGTACTAAGATGAGTCAGACAACTACCCTGCCTCCAAAGAGCTTGCTGTCCAGAGTTTACTGGGGACCTGAGAATGGTACATACACGCCCACACCACAAGGCAGAAGATGGTGAGTGTTGCAAGGGTTCAAGACGGCTGACAAGTCCTTGCCAAGAGAGGCAGTGTGGTGTCTTCCTGCCCTTGAATCCAACTGACAGTGTGGCTTGTCTGAATCAGCAGAGTGCATGGCAGTGAAGCCCCGAGACTTCTTAGGTGGCCCTAAGAGATCTGTACCTTCTGCCGTTGCTGCTTGGAATGCTGCCTCTTAAAGTCACGAAAGTAGTTCAACTTGCATGTGACCGCCATGCTAGGAGGAAGTCCAATTTAGTCACATGGAGAAACAGGCTGTGTGGAGGGTCGCTAAGGAGACAGAGGCCTGAGAAGCTCTGTGGTCCTTGCAGGCCCACCCAGCCCCCAGCAAAACATGTCCACATGCTGCGCCCATCATGCCATTGAGGAACCACCACAGAACCCACAGAACCATGAGCAAACAGAAGGGTTGCTGTTTTAAGCCACTAGGTCCTGGGGTGAACTGTTATGCAGCAGTGGACAGCCAGAATAGGTGTCCTGGGAGAGACACAGAGCAGAGACATGGCTGTCCTAAGCAGTCTTCTTGGAAAGGTTTCGTTAGTTTAAGGAAAACTGAAACCCTCAGTTTGCTATTCAATGCCCACAAAGGTGCCAGAGAGGCAAGCACATTTGTCAGAGGTAATGGTCCCTCTTCAAGTTGGCAACATTCTATAGCTGTTTAGTGTCCAGAACAACTTTTTTCTTACTTAAAAATCCTGGAAGAAAAAAAATAATAAAGAATCCTGGCCTCATTCATAGGAAATTCACACGGATATATTTAGAGGTTAAAAGGCAAAATACATGTAAATGACTCTCCAATACTTCTGTAAAAAAGTTTTTCTCTCTCTAATACAATAAATAATAAAAAATATAATCATATATTAGAGAGTGCACAAATAAAGCATATGGAGCAAAATATTAAAATAGGTAAATCTGGGAGTGATGGGTATTCGATGTACTGTACTTTTGCAATTTTTTGTAGGTTCGAAATTACACATTTGCACATTAAAAGTTACTAAAAAGTAAATCCCGATATAGACATATTTCTCCTTGTGGATAAATAGTTACATTTATTTAGTGTTTACCTATGGATGATAGTGGCTCAGAGAAACCATTCAACTTTCCCAGGCTTCTGGTTTCCACACATGGAAAGGAAACCCCCGTGTTCGCCCAGCCGCCCAGTGGGAAACTGACCCTCCGTTATTAACTCTGGCTCGGGAGCAGTGCTAAGGGGATGCCATTGCGAGCTCGGTGTTTCGTGTGTGTTTGTCTTGTCTCCCCACTTAGATGTTAAGCTCCAGCAGGGCAGGGACTAGGTCACTGGTAAAATGGCAGGTGTTCATTTAAGCAACCATTCATTCCCACATTCATGGAATTTAATTCATTTAATTTATTGCAACACTTATTGGATGACTACTGTGATCGACTGTATGGCTTGTCTCTCCCATATTAACTAGAATGATGACAGACATGTGCTGTATACTCAGGCTGCTAAGTTTCATGGCCACCACCTGCACCCCAACTCTGGCCAGCAGAGTGGCCACTAGAGGAAGGGAGGGGGGTATTTCAGGTGGCCATCAGACTCTGCCTGTCCCCACGAACGGAAAAGCAAACCCCATCTCTCATTCTTCAGATGGAAGAACACTGGCCTCATTTTTCCTTTGTGCAATCATATCACCTGCACCCCAACTCTGGCCAGCAGAGTGGCCACTAGAGGAAGGGAGGGGGGTATTTCAGATGGGCATCAGACTCTGCCTGTCCCCACGAACGGAAAAGCAAACCCCATCTCTCCTTCTTCAGATGGAAGAACACTGGCCTCATTTTTCCTTTGTGCAATCATATGGTAGAACCATTTAATGCCACTGGTTATATCCTACACACCCTCTGACCCCTACCCCATCCTCATGGCCCATACTTACTCTACGTCATTTTTACCTGACATAGCTATAAGCTTTGGGAGCCATCATTTGACCTGTGCTATATCTTAATTCATGGCTTAGCAAGGGGTGTTATTATTGCATTTTTAAATTTTTAATATATGACTTCTACAGCTCCCATTTCATATAATTTTCACGGTAAGAGGGCTTTTGTAAGCCCCGTGGCTCTGATCCATCCTATCCTTTACAACCTTCTTAATCTGAGATTTTTCAACCCTCTTTTTTAGGTAGCTGAGACTTGTAACACAATCAGAAGCAGCCTTAATTGGAATCTGGGGCCCCTAACATCTCCCTGCTGGGTAGTGCTACTTTAAGAAAAAGACTGCTCAGAGCAGGCTGTGGGCTACTGTGTATGTTTGAAGGGGACTGAGAAAAGACGATATTCACAAGATGGGGAGAGGCTTAGAGTGAGGATCTTCTTTACTTTCACTTGTTCAGAAATTAAGTCCCTTTGGTCCAGGCAGGAAAGCGAAGGCCACTCTCTGTGGCTCTCTGCTGACACTCCCTCTTCTCTCCTCCTCCCCTCCCATAGCTCTGGGCTGCTGCTCCACAGGAGAAAGAAAAGCAGAAGAAAAGGCAGATTGGGGATAGGGTGAATGTAGAGAAGAAAGAGCTGACAGCACTCCCCTCCCCCATTCCGTCCTGTAGTCCTCTCGCAGGAAAACAGCTCCTGCCCCTTTAACTTAACTCTAGCCTTCCTGGCAAGGATGGAAAATGTTCCTCACTGCAAAGCTGCTCTTGGCATTTGCCAAGAAACCAGAGTGGGGAATTATATGGGGAAAGCATTTCTTTTTGCTTTTTTCCCTCTAATACTGGAGGAGAGAACTCATGGGAGTAAACAGGAAATCAAAAAACAAAAACAAGGAAAAAGACCTTCCATATATTGCGCTGCTAGAGCCAGGCCCTAAGAAATTCTCTAAAATAAAGCTGAGCTGAGGAGTTGATTCAATGAACTAGAAATATTGCCCAAAAGAAATACGGACAGAAGAGAATATTGCAAAAATTACCTGCCTAAAAATCCTCTGCTCCTGGAACATGAGTCACCTACAGTCTGCCATCTGGTGATCTACGAAGCCAGCTTTGAGCAAGCACACCTACTGTCACTTACATCTTTATTATATCTCATGGGACTGTACATTTCATTGAAATACAAATTTGTTTACTCAAATTTCTCTTTGCCATATGGTTCAGTAATTGGGCCTGTCTCATAAGCTTCATGGGGTTAAGATAAAGAATAATGATGTTCCATAATAACATGTTATTTCAGAATAACGACGTTCCAGCCATGCCCATAGAGAAGGTCCGATCCTGCCTTGAGATCCACCTCGAGACTTAAAACACCATTTGAAAGTCTCTCTTCTGAGGATCTGTCCTCTGTTTTTTTAAAACACTTGTTTGCCCTCAAATCACATGCGAGGGATTTATATTAATCTCAAAATCGACAGAAAATACAGCAAAGTTGCTCCTCACGTCTGGGGAAGGCAGGGCTCTCCCCACCGAGGTGCACACGTCTGTCCTCTGTTTTTTTAAAACACTTGTTTGCCCTCAAATCACATGCGAGGGATTTATATTGATCTCAAAATCGACAGAAAATACAGCAAAGTTGCTCCTCACGTCTGGGGAAGGCAGGGCTCTCCCCACCGAGGTGCACACGTCCTGACAAAGGAACATTTTGTTTTGTTGTAATAGAAAGAACAATTTAGCTTCCTTCTGAAATGGCATATTTTTTGGTTAAACAGAAGGATCCTTCCATCCTGCAAGGAGGAGGAATCTTCTTGATAAATCCGAGATTTCCCATTTAAGTGAACAGCCCCGGTGCTCTCCCTCACTTTCTTATTTCATCTGCCCCCACCTGTGCTGCCTGAGAACAGAAAAGAGAGTCCGAACAGCTTCCACAGGGAAGATAATTGTCCCTTCACTGTGTTAGCAGGGAAGTCGCTAGATGCAGCTCTGGGGAGTGATCAGGGCTCAAAACCAAGCTCAGAACAAATGGCAAAGGCCTCTTTTTTATTTACCCTAGAACTGGGCTGGAATTGCCATCCCCGTGGCCACTGGTCACCCCACACTGGTCCCAGTGGCTGGAAAAGACTGGGCTCTTCAGTATGCCACGGGCTCAGGGCCAAAGCGGGTGGTGGGTTGGAGAGAACTGTCCTTGGCCAAGGATTAAGGAGCTGGAAGGGAAAAAGGTACAGCCAAGTGAATTCCACTTCTGCTGCAGGAGGTGGCCCTGGGGTGCAGACCCGCACAGGAGATGACCGTGCTGCAGAGATTGGCCCCAGCTGAGCGTGCTGACCCCGCAGGGCAGCGGGGCTGGAGGGACGCTCCCACATCCAGGCCAGGAAGAAATCCCATGGCTCTGCCTCTCCTCCCCTGCCCTTTTCATAGTATTTCTAGTGATGAGGAGGAAGAGGAGGAGGAGGATGAAAACCAACAAAAGGCATCTTTCTTTGTTGCTCGGTCACTCAGTCCCCCGCACACACTGCCTCACTGTAAGTTTGCCAGGTTGGGTGATTACTCCTATGTCAGAGAGAAAACAAAATCAAAGCTCAGAAAGTTGAAATGATTTTTCCCCATCCCACAATGATAAATCAGGATTCAAATTATTCAGAGTGTACAACTCCACATTCCTATGTTTTTTACCACACCAAGCTTTTATCCTAAAACCACCCAGGAAAAACCTAATATGAGAAACGAGGGCTGGCCTTTAAGAGACGTCTAGTCATAACACTGAATAGTGTGTTTAGCCTGCCAAGGGCAGGATTTTCAAAGTAAGGTCATGTATCTCACAGTCTTCTGTTTATACTTTTTTATTTGACAAGTTCAAGGTTGCCTGGAAACAACTGGCAGAAGAAATGAAAAACCAATATCACATTTTTTTAAAATCCAAAAACGTATTGAATTTATTACTCAGATGGGGATTCTAGTTTTAAAATTCTATTTTTACGTGACCTTCCGAAAGATAGCTTCCATTCACGTTAACTGATAACACTTGTTTGAAATGACTTCATAAATTCACTAGTGCCTCAGAGATCTCATTAATGCCAATAAATTTTTCTGTTAATAAGACGGTGCTAGGCACTGTGGGAAGGGAATATAAGAAGCAATCCTTTCCCTCCAGGTGCTTATTTAGTTGGGATTGGTGGTATAATCACCAAGAGTTGGTAGAAGAATGAAGTCCAGCAGGAAAGGAGGAGTATGGAAGGGGGTGAGCAGGGTACACGTGTAGATCAGCACTTGAAGGCTGGCAAAGGAGTTAAGATGGGTGGGTAGACCAAGGACACTGCAGGCAAAGGAAACACATGAGCCCACAAGCATGGTGAGCTGGGGGGTGGGGGTGGGGTTGAGAAGAGGGAGTTCGGCCTGGCCTGGAGTGTCCTGGAGGAAAGTAAAGACCTGCTTGGTCTGTCTAACAAAGAAACTGGGATTGTAAGTTATACACGTGGCAGAGCCTTGGGAAGTTTTTTTTTTTTTTTTTTTTTCTTTTTTTCTTTTTTTTTTTTTT
>NW_007728306.1:138650-140964 GCF_000696425.1 Galeopterus variegatus | reverse complement strand
GTTCTGAGAGGCAGGGTGGGATGGAGGCTAGGGAGGGGGCTCATCGTTTGGTCAGCTGACACTCACTTTTTTTTTTTTTGCTTTTTAGTCATCTATTTATTTATCTATTATTTATTTATTTTTATTTTAACTTCTCACTATACGTTATAATTGATTTCTGTGTCCCTTTACCCCATTCCTCTTTCCCCCTTTCTCTCTCCCCTCCCCACCAGAACTACATCATATCTGTTCACTTGTCTTAAAAAGTTCAAGGAATTTCTAAAATCTTAGACTGCACGTCAGAAAGCAAAGTGCTTGCAGTCAACATAATATTAACAGGGCATCTAGCATTTCCTATCAGATTCATGGCCTTAAAAAGTTAGTAATTAAATGTGTAAGTGTAGTAGTTATCATGAAAAGTCACCATTCTGAATTGTCATATTAGCATCCCCTCCAACCTCTACGGACAGCTGTCCCCATGTTTTTCATGAGAGTAAAATTCAACTGTGTATGCTGGGCGGTGACCTGAAATTTATCAGGGCACAGATGAGCTTGGCATTTTAAAAAAGTACCCAAATGAAGGAATGTTATGGCCTAGAGTTTCTAATAGAAAAGACTTCAACAGTGAAAGAGGTTTCAAAACGTTTCCCTCCTCCTTTAAATTCCAGGGTTACGCTCTGCTAAAGCAGCTGGAGATGGCTTGGATTAAATGACATGAACTGAGGAGCCAGGCCACCGAAACTAACGGTGTGTGACGCACACGGAGGCTGGGGCCTCCCCGCGGGGGCTGGATGCGTGGACGGAGCCGCGAGGAGGGGGATTCGCCCAGGCTGCAGGCGGGGTGGGCCGGGGAGAGTCGCCCAGCGCGCGAGTCCGGGGTGGCAGAGACCACCCGCCACTGGGGGTAGCCGTGGCGTGGCCAGCGCAAGCGAGGGCGCTTTTCCCTTCCAAGCGTCCTCGGGATTCTGGTCAATTTTGAAAGGAGGGAAATCCTAAAAATGGCCAGGAATGGAGGGGGCTGCAGAGAGCGGCCTCAGGGAAGCCAGAGAGCGCGTCTTCCCGAGCCTTTGCTCTCGCTGGGGAGACTCCGGGAGTTGCATTTCGAGATGAGCACATTTTCGTTGCTACATCTTTTAAAAAAGAATATCAAATCACCCCCAAGACAGAGCAGAGCCAATTAAGCTGCTTTTTTTCATCTTTAAAGCCCAGGAGGAGATAGACCTTGATATTTAACTACCTCTCACCCCCCCTCCCCTTTTTCAAAGGTGGAAGAAAATCCTGCTTTAGCCAAAATGATATGAAATTCCTCAGACGGCAGGGGGGATCCACTTCAATGTTTATTTTTAAAAACCTAATGCTTTTAAAACAAACCAAAAGAAAGAAAGAAAGAAAGAGAGAGGGAGAGAGAGAGGGAGGGAGGGAGGGAAGGAAGGAAAGAAAGACAAATTCTTTAATCTGGTCCTCAAACCAGGAACCAACAAGCCTTGTGGCTTAGTCTGTTTTCTGTCACTTATAACAAAATACCTGAAATTGGGTAATTTATAAATAAAATAAAATAATGTTATTTCTTACAGTGTTGGAGGCTGGGAAGTCCAAGGTCAAAAAGACGCATCAGGTGAGGGCCTTCTTCCTGGTGGCAACTCTCTGCAGAGTCCCAAAGTGGCACAGGCTGTCTCATGGTGAGAGGGCAAGGTGCGCTTACTCATGTGCTAGCTCGGGTCTCCCTTCCTCTTTATAAAGCCACAGCTCCATTCCCATGATAACCCATTAACTCGTTAACCCAATAATCCATGAAGGGAAGAGCCATCGCGATCCAGTCACCTCCCTCCCAAAGGCTGCACCTGTCAACACCGCCACACTGAGGATTAAGCTTCAACATGAGTTTTCAAGGAGACATTCAAACCACAGCACCTTGTTTTAGGAAATTCATCATGTCAAATTTCCAACACTGGCGGTTTCTATACGCCTCTGGGGACTGGGGTGGGAGGGGGCTATAAGCCTGGTTCCCACAGTTCTGAGAGGCAGGGTGGGATGGAGGCTAGGGAGGGGGCTCATCGTTTGGTCAGCTGGCACTCACTTTTTTTTTTTTTTTTTTGCTTTTTAGTCATCTATTTATTTATCTATTATTTATTTATTTATTTATTTTTATTTTAACTTCTCAATATACGTTGTAGTTGATTTCTGTGTCCCTTTACCCATTCCTCTTTCTCCCTTTCTCTCTCCCCGCCCCCCCAGAACTACATCATATCTGTTCACTTGTCTTAAAAATTTCAAGGAATTTCTTTTTTTTTTTTTTTGTCTTTTTCCGTGTCCGGCAACGGATCGCAACCCTCAG
>NW_007728306.1:136379-137416 GCF_000696425.1 Galeopterus variegatus | reverse complement strand
TCCCCATGTTCCCATGGTGTCTGTAGCAGGAGGTGCTTTTATTATGGTGCTGGTTCTTGTACTTATCAGTCATCTCAGTTGGTTAGGAGAATATTTCCCAAACTGGTATATGTAAGAAGACATTTTACTTTAAAAGAAATACTCGATTCTTGTATACACTAAAAAATGTAAATGGCATTTTCATGAGTTGGCCCAAGGAAGCCTAAGGATGTCACATTGAGAGGGTCTGCAGGACAATGCAACACAGAAAGTAATTTAGAGCTAATCAATTTTTCAAGTAGTAGTCAACATCAAAGTCGTCCTTTTCACACCCCAGTCCTTCTGACACCTCCCACCTCGCTGCAGCAGAGTGAGAGAGGTCGTTTCCAGACAGCAGACAGCTGCAGCACAGCACGCAGGCTGAGTCAGGAGTGTGGGCCTCCGTCCGCTCTCGCTGCAGTGAGGCATGTCGAGCAGAGTGGAGAGAGCAAGGGCCCTCGGTCTGTGTCTCCGGACAAGTTGCTCGACTGTGCCTCCATTTCCTCACCTCCAAAGTGGAGATGATACAAGGGGTATTCAAAAAGTTAATGAAAGGATTCATATTATCTTTTAATTCAATTTTTCCACGAACTTTTGGAAGTGCCCTTGAACGGTACTTACCCAATAGGGGTGGGATAAGTATTAAGTAAATTAATCCACACAAATACACCAAAAGTGTTGACTCTTCCTGTCTCACTAGAACTGAAGCTTCCTGAACGCAAAGGTTGTGTCTGTTTTGTGTACTGTCCTACCTCAGTGCCTAGATCAGGGCTGGCGTGTGGTGAGTGCTCACTAAAATCTTTGTGACATGAACAAATGAAACATTCCAGCATAGGTGGACCTGTGCAGTGGCAAAGTACGAAGAGCAGTAACTTTACCTGCAGAAAAAAAGAGGAGGAGGAACTCACAGTTAGTATCTCAGCTTAAGCAATTACAAAGGAAGAATCCTGTCTGCAATTGGCAAATCAACCCTGATGGAAGGTGTTGGGCCATGTTGCGGCGCAATCAAATCATAAGGC
>NW_007728306.1:133939-135475 GCF_000696425.1 Galeopterus variegatus | reverse complement strand
GGACCGGGGTCTCTTCCCGCTCGGTTTTGTCGGCCTCTGGCTCAGGGAGGCCCGACAGGAAGGGAGGGAGCTGACCACGTTGCTGACTGGCACAGAATCTGAAACAGCACATGGTGCAGAGAACCAGAACCAGGGCAATAAATGCAGAGGACCAGGCAAAGACCTGTTTCTTAGTCACTCCTGGACAAAGATATCAACTTCCCAGCAAAGAGGAATTAGACACTAAGGGCAAAACAAGGTTCCAGTTTCCCAAATACAGCCACGTGCCATTGCTACATCTTCATCCTCAGTCCACGTGTGCCGTCTCCTTCAACCAATCTGCGGGTTGGGATTCTCAGATTCCTCAGTGCCTTGACCTTGCATCCGTTGGCACTTTCTAGTTGTCTTAACATATAGTTTTTTTGGTGGCTGACCAGTACAGGGATCAAACCCTGGACCTTGGTGTTATCAGCACCACCAGCCCCTTAACATACAGTTTTGGGTGGGAAAGCCAGCATGCTACCCAGCCAGTGCAGAGAATTGCAGGAGTTCTAGAAAGCACACTTTCATTCATACCACCCAGCATGCAGTAGCTGTTATAGCAACTACGTCACACGAGTCACACTGAGTTACTCATGAGTGACTCACACTGAGTCAACTAAACTACCAAATCCTCTGTATGAGGGTTTCTTTCATGTCAGGTGGCTGCTTCCCAGGTCTAGAATAACTAAATATCTTAGTGAGTCTGGAATATATTCTCTCTGGAAAGTTATATTCATATTTTTCCATTGATAAAATGTAACTATGTAATTGAAAATTTAGAAAAATAAAGAAAATAAATCATCCATAATCCTGCCACCTTTACACAATCACTGTTAATGTTTTAGTAAATATTATGGCAGATTTTTTTCCATGCCTCTATATAGTTGCACTAATAACATTTGATTTTATATCCTGAATTTTTTCAGTAAATTTAGCATTTTCTCATCATTTGTAACAGCCGAGTAATAGTCCTTACGGGGGATTTATACAGTCTACTTAACCATTGCCCTATCATTAGATATTGAAAGTGTTTGCTGTTCTTTCATGCCAATGAGTGGTGTTATAATAAGCATGATCATGAATGTAGATTTTTCAGAATTTAGAATTATTTCCTTAGTAAATTCCCAGAGGCAGAATTATTTCCACGCTGGAGTACATGACGAAGAGATCAACTGTTCTACTAGAGACCAACAGACTCAGCTGTTCGGTGAAAATATAAAGTTACCCACATCCAAGCAAGCCATAAAATAATTTTTACTATTTAAAAATGTTTTTAAAAAGCAAAGATTTTTAGGGAGGCAAACAATCAGGCAGAATTCAACAAGATTGAAAGCCAAGCATTTTGGCTTTTTGTTAAGTAGGTTGCTGTCTCCACACCTGCCTCTCTAGTGAATGGAGCGGCGGAATTAATGTGCCCTTTTCTCTCTTACACTCTGAGGCCTATGATGTATATTTCATGTCAAGATGCAGAGGAAGGGGAATTGATAGGTCCTATTTAGCCCTCCCCTGCTTTAT
>NW_007728306.1:128637-133233 GCF_000696425.1 Galeopterus variegatus | reverse complement strand
GCCAGGATGGCAAAGAACAGGAAGCTCATTAGCCTCCCTGAAACATGGGGTGGAAAAAGCTGGGCTGCTGGGAAATGCTGTGCCCTCACCGCCATTCCACAGGGTAGTTTACAGTGACTTGGGAAATCCCTCACTAACCAGCTAAGGGAATATGGGCCCATGTGCTGAGATTGAGGCTAGGGACCCAACGCAGGCTCAGTTTGCTCCTCTAAGAATGGAAGCCCGCCAGCTCCGTTCTCCCTTCCAGTCTGGCCTTTCATCTGGTGTTTCTCACGCCCCGCTCCCCCCAAACCTCTTGGGCCCCTTGACACTGTTCCCTTTGCAGGTATTCGTTTTGATAAGAGGAAATGGCTGAGCTGCGGTCACATGGGTCAGCCCGTAACCAGAAAGCTCTGGAAGAGGCGGGGGCCAGGCTGCCACCTGGAAACCCTCCTGCCCTTTGTTTTTTTGTCTCTTGATTTAGGAGAAAAGAAAGACAGGCAGGAAGCAGGCAGGAGGCAGCGCCACGAAGTAAAATGCTGAATTCGTCCCCTGTAGGGTACCTGTGTGTGGTCTGGCCCAGGTACTTCCCGGGTTCCTCCTACGTGATCCTCTTGACAGGGGGGTGACTAAGTCCAGTTCTAGGAAGAAGGATGCTGAGGCCAGGACCCGACTCGCCGGCTATCCAGCCTGCTTCCAGCCCCGGAGCTCCTGCTCCTCTCCAGGTGAGCCAGCCACCCCGGACTGCCACACTGGCCCCTGGGTCGCAGACACTGAAAACCAGCTCTCACAACAGCATCTCGTTGGATCAGAAAGGGCCTGGGTATCCAGTCAGCCAGAATGACCGAGGGACCCTGCGAGGCTGGGCTGAGCCCCGACCTTCACACCAGGCTCACAGGGAAGGGAGCCCCCAGAATATCACACCTACCACCCTGCCTGCCTACAGCCACTCCTGTGGGGTCAAGGTGTCAGCTGTGACAAGATGCCCCCAGGGGCCATGGATGTCCACTTCTGCTGAGCTGCTGGGGCGGTTCTCCACAGGAAAGCAGAGCAGAGAGTGTAGGACAGCCTGGGGAATTTCCAGTACCAAACAGCCCCTTAACTCTCTTTAAGGGAGAGCATATGTTTGAAAGGACACTCTAACTCACTTGCAGCAGGAAAATCCTTGTCTTTGCTGCATCTTCTCAACATAAAATGTGGGATAGTTGGAATATGGCAGTGCAAGAACTGAAGTGGACGTGGTATTTTTTTTTTCTTGAGCATAAACTAGGCACTAAAATGTGCATGTGTGCAAAACATGTGGTCTCAGGTTTCACCAGCACATACCCAGAGCTCACTGTGCACCTGCACGCTCACGCACATTATTGCATTTGGTCCTCACAGAGGCCCAGGGAGGGACATGCTATTGTTCCTGCTTTTAAGATGAGAACACCGGGAGATGTGATAATTGGCCCAATGTCCCATAGTCACTTAGTGATGAAGCCAGGAATCTAACCCAGGTCTTCTGACACTTAGGTCCAGTGCCTGTGGCCTGAGTGTGCAGGGCTATGTCCTTTTGGCAGTGTTGCGAGGTAGCACGGTACGAAGGGTAACAGGTTGGACTAGAAACTTTAGTCCCCCCTTGGCTTCTAACTCTCTGTGTGACCTTAGGGAAATCACTCAGGCCCCCTGGGTTTTGGATGCATCATGAAAGACATTTCATAGAGTATTGGATCATGTGGCTTCCAAGATCTTTTCGAGCCTGTGATTCTGTGAAACTAATTGTTAATTGCATATGGACTTAGTTTTCTAGAGACCATGCACAATCCCGCAGCTCAGACTATTTGCCAGAGAGAAAAACATCAGTGCTGCTGCTTCCTGCTCCTGACAATGAGTCACATTTCATCTCGTTATAATAACAGAGCAGTCATTGCTACACCTCTGTGTGGACTGTTGTGTCATACTGTCAGGGATGCTGAAAGACTGGTGATGTAGTTATTCCTGGGGTGGGATACATCCATCCCCAGGGAACACCTGTCAACAGAAAACGCAGCATTTCACTCAGCTGCTATTTCCAGCTTGAGGCCCTCTCTTTCCCTAAGGCTCCATGCTTTTGAGATTCTGGTTGCATTTGACAGACATTACAAATCCCCAGCAGAGAGGAAATACAAGGTCCCCACTGCACACATTACAGTGAGGCCATGCCGAGCAGGCAGATGGCTCTCTCATCTCCTAGGGACCTGAGGTCTGGCCCCAGGTAAGCGCCTGAGCTGCCTGGCACCTTTCCTCCCCCTCCCACCTCACTGTGGTCAGGTTTAGAAATCCACCTGCCTTCTTAGAGAAAGAAAATATGTTCCAGCATTTCCCCTTGTCACTTTGGGATACATTTACGAGACTTCTGGAAAAATAATATTCTGTTGTGGACACAGAGCCAGTGAACGTATGCAACTTTGATTCCAAAAGTGGCTCCTTTGGGGATATCAATCCTCGCTCAGCTCTTGCCACCAGAGGGGAAAGGCTCAGACTTCAGGGTTTGATGAATTCTGCTGCCTGTTAGGTTACTCACAAAGTGCTGGGCTATCAAGGGAGGGCTGGGGTTTAAAGCATCTTTTATTGGCTGCCTGCCACAGTTTCACATAGTATTGGAATTCAATATTAGCAGTGATTTCTTGGAGACAGGAAGTGTCTGAAATTGCCCTGCTTTGAAAAATGAGAGTCAATGGATTTCTTAATAAATATGTAGAGTGAGGACTTCTGTGAATCCATGCTGACTAATGCTGAATGGTAATTACATGGAACGTGTTCTTGGTTTTCGAAAGCCAGGTGGGATCAACCTGCAAACCAAACATGCCGTGGGAGGTGCAGTTGCAGGGCTCGCAGAGCCGGCTCAGGCCGGAAGGTGAGCTGGTGATCTGTCAGACCCATTCGCTTTCTCTCAGGAGCTGCTTCATTCACGCTGCCTATCTTGGAGACAAAACTAGAACTGCTTGTAGAACTTTAATTTAATTTTATTTTTTAATATACTAGAGGACCAAGATGAAGGTGTGGCCACAGATGCATCTGCTGTTCCTGAGTGCCTGTTATGTACAGTTCTGGGGATACAGCAGTCAAGACAGACCCAGGGCCTGCACTCTTAGGTTTAGTCTGGAGATGACAGTAGAGTGTGGTAATTACTGCCTGTGGGTGACTGCAGGATGCCCTGGGAGCCCCTGGGAGCTCCCTGAGGGAAGTGAAGTGATATCAAAGGTGAGAGCTGAGCAACGTAGACCACCCCCAGGTGATGAAGGTGAAAGTGTCTGTGTTGCAGGCAGAAGGAACAGCACGTGCAAAGACCAAACACAGGAGAGGAGTGGACAACAGAGTATAGTGTGGGCCGAGGCTGGGGGGTGCCGAGATGAGCCGGGGCCAGGCACTGCAGATCTTGAAAGTGGAAAGGAAGAATCTGGACTTTATTCTAGAGCAGGGTTTCTCAGCTTTGGCACTACTGACGTCTGGGGCTGGACAATTCTTCATTGTGGGGCAGGGAGGAGGCTGTCCTGTGCATAGATGGCTTATGCCCCCAACATGCCAGTAGCACCTCCCATTCACGACCATCAAAAATGTCTCCAGACATTGCCCAGTGTCCCCTGGGAAACAAAATTGCCTCCTCCTGAGAACCATTGTTCCAGGAGCAGTGGGGAGTCATGGGAGGAATTTGAGCAGCACCAAGGCTCTGATGGCAGGAAAGTCTGCAGTCTGAGTTGCTGTAGCCATTTCCTCTTCCTTTCTTCCTGGGCTGAGCTTCTTGTGAGCATCAAAAGTTGTAGGAGAAAAAGAAGATGTTCCTTTCCTCTATGGGTATCTTCTTGGAAACTGGAACTAGAAAAAACTCTTCTGATGAATTGGTATACTTCCTTTTATAATACGAAGAGCCCTATTCAGTTTTCCTCTTTGCCTTGGTGGCCAGAAAGTGTAGAGTTAATATTTCTATTCAGTTGTATCAGCCTCTCTTGGTTGGTGTAAGTCAGAATTGCCTTTTAGGGCAGAAGTTAATTGACATCAGTTGAGTGGGAGGCGGGACCAGGGTGCCCTGGAGGCTGCACGTCTCGTTCTCCCCTCCAGGGGGCAGTAGCCCCTCAGCTCTGGCTGTAGGGCCATTGTGGTAGGCGCTTTGGATTGTTCAAGAAAAACAGGGAATACAGATTTCTATGTAAAATCTCCCAATATTTGCACATTGGCAATAAATTCAAATGTGTGTAAGACAAGTATCAGGCCAAATCAAATGTTTGGGGGCTATTTTCTGCTCAAGGGCCAGTTTGTGACCTCGATGGGTGTTTCATGTTTTGATTTTTTAAAAAAATACTGTATGTCACTTTCTTCATTCTACTGCCTTTTCTTTTTGCTCTTGTTTTATTATTTTAATTTATTATTATTTTTTTCTTTTGGGAAGTAGGGGATTGTGCTAGGTGTTTTCTGTTCACCCCACCCAGATCTATCTTGCATCTTCCTCTACCTTGCTCTGTGCCCTGGGAGCTCTCTTGTTCTGTGACTCACACTGCAAAGTCCTGTGGGTGCTCAGGACTGGGGAGGAAGGGCCGGCCCGGTGGCGCACTGCTACAGTGCGCCGCTTGGGAGCGCAGTGGCGCTTCCGCCGAGGGT
>NW_007728306.1:124057-128190 GCF_000696425.1 Galeopterus variegatus | reverse complement strand
CGATCCGTTGCTGGACATGAAAAAAAAAAAAAAAGACAAAAAGAAAGGACTGGGGAGGAAGTGAGGTTGGGATACATGTACCCAGCTTCTGTCCCTGCTGGTCCTTGTCCAGGTCCCAGCTCAGCTCACGCAGCCTTGCCTGTAGCCACGCTCTCCAAGCTCTGCCATCTGCTCCCTGCTCTTGATCCTCCTAGGGCAGGTGTGCTCTGGAGCCTGGGCATTGTCACCATCACTGTGTTGGCTTCCATCAACCCTGCCCAAATCTTTGCGAATAGCCCCTCCATTGGACTCTCCCCAGTTTTCTAATTTGAGGGTTCTGTTTCCTTCCTGCCCAGGTCTGTGACTAATAAAGTATAAGTCATTTAAAGGAGAACATAGGAAAGTTGGAGGGGTGTTTATGTGAACAGAATATAAATAATATATTGGTCTTAGAGGATGAGTATTAGTAGTATGGGTGGGAAACCGTAACTGCCACATAAACAGGGCACGGGCCTTGATTCCCACATGGGAATTCCTGTGTTTATCCCACAGGAATAACATGGAGAGTGTGCCCTGGGCATGGGTGAGTGAGGGGTTTGCAGAAGCCTCACTGGCCTTGCCTCCGCCCGATTGCTTAGGTTCTGTCTCCTCTGTCGACTTCTCTTTGGCCTCTCCTTCATCGAAATACAGTCTGGATGTTTGTAGTACAGGCAGTACAGGGTAGTGGTTAAGAGCAACTGCTTTTATTTTTTTTATTTTATTTTTTCCTTTTTGTCTTTTTTACTGACCGGTAATGGGATCGCAACCCTCGGTGTCGCGCCCATACCGGGGACCGGCAACGGGATTGCAACCCTCGGTGTTGCACCCACACTGCGCTCAGCCAGTGAGCGGGAACCAGTCTCCATATGGGATCCGAACCCTCAGCGGGAGCGCCGCCGCGCTCCCAAGCGGCACACTCTCCAGTGCGCCACCGGGCCGGCCCAAGAGCAACTGCTTTTAAATTAGACACATTTGCCATTAAAATGACATCTTGTCATTTTACCTGCATAGCTGTGGACAAGCAACTCCATCTCTCTAAGCTTCACTGTCATGATTCAAACCTCACAGGGTGGCAGGAAGAATCAGAGAAGCAAACGTAAGGGAAACACTTACTGCTCCTGGCACAGGGGTGCCCAATGAATGGGAGAGGTCATTCACAAATCAAACCCTGCCACCCAGGAAGCTGCTAACTGTAGCCGTTAGTGCGTTAATGTGGACATCCACTGGTTCACAGCACACAGTAAGCTTCAACTTGTGCAGTGACCCTGAAGCAACGCACGACTCTAAATCACCCTTGGGATCATCAAAGAAAGGTTAAGTTCAGTCTAGAGCTCAGTGTATTCTTATTGTTTCCACATTTGGAAAATTCCTGCATTACCCTTCTCCAGTCCTTTGGCACTCTCCCATTTAGCTTTTCTTCAAGATTGTGCACAGCGATTCTGAAATGACATCTGCAGATCCCACTAGCAGTCTGCACTTCCAGTCCCTCTCTATCTAGAGACCGAAACTCATTTAAAGCAGCATGTTGCTTCCTTCTGTCTTTTCATTGATTTGGGCCCACAGTTCCCATTGTATGTTCCAGTTTTAGTGAGAAACTCGTTCTCCCAGTGTACTCTTAACTTGCCAGGAAAACAAATTTCACCTTAAAATCACCATGTCACTTACTGGGATGGGAACGCCAAGCACGCTGAGTGGGGAGAAGGGAAGGAAGGCCCGGTGGTGGCTGACAACACCCGTGATACCTTAGCTGGCACGTGTTGAGTATTTCCTCTGTGCCAGCACTTTTACACAGATGTTCATCTAACACCCAAAACAAATCTGTGCAATGGAAACTCTTGTCACTGTCACTTTACTGATGAGGGACTGAGGCTGGGAGGGTTTGAGTGTGGCCTGAAGCTGGAGTCCAGCAGCCCCAGCAGCATGTCCTGAGTGAGGTCCCGACAGAGAACAGGCTGAGAAGGGCCCGTGCAGCCACATCAGCACCTGAAGACATGCCGAGCAGTGGTGTGTCACTGCCTCCAGGGAGCCCTCCACGAAGGCACCATGGCAGGTGCAGCTGGTAGGATGCCAGCACACGCAGGGAGAGAGGGGACCACTGTGGGACCAGGAGAAGCAAGCTCTCCTATGGTGCTGCAAAGTCCTTGAGGCAGAAATGAGCTCGACACGCCTGAGAAGCTGCGAGAAGGCCAGTGTGCTGGAGCTGGTGAGACCGGGAGGTAGTGAGATCAGAGAAACTGGCACAGCTGGTCTTCGTGCCTGTGGGCCTCCGTCAAGATTCCCGGTTTTATTCTGCATGAGGGCAAGCCGTTAGGGTTTTGAGATGGGGAGCTACGTGGTAAGGTTGGCATCTTGAAAAGGTGATTCTAACTCTCTGTGGAGGCCTGTCTGCAGGTGGTGGGAGGGGGGCACGGAGGTGGGGGGCCACTGCCACAGACGGGAGAGGAGGATGGTGGCTTGGACCCAGGGTCAATGTCAGAGTCCACACCTGATGTGATGGCAGAGCTGGCAGACCCGCTGAGGGACAGGTATGAGAGGGGAGGGGAGAGAGCTGTCTGTGGTGGCTCCCAGGGTTTGGGCTGAGCAGCTTGGTGACTGCGGACATTATACACGGGGGGCAAGGGCAAGAGCGTTCTGTGTGCACATGTGAAGTTCGTGATGGCCAGCAGACGTCCAGGTGCATACGTGTGAATTTTGTGTGTCAACTGGAGCCATGGTGTCCAGATATTTGGTTAAAGACCAGTCTGCCTGTCTTTCTTTCTTAGTACTCACTTGTAAGTGAGGACAAGTGGTATTTTTCTGTGCCTGGCTTGTTTCACTTAACATAATTTTCTCCAAGCTCATCCATGTAGATGTGAATGGCAGAATTTCATTCTTTTTTATGGCTGAGTAGTATTCCAGTGTGCATATACCACATTTTCCTTATCCAGTCATCCATCGATGGACGTTAGGCTGGCTCCATATCTTGGCTATTGTAAATAGAGAAGAAATGAGAGAGAGAGAGAGAGAGAGAGAGAGAGAGAGAGAGAGATGGGGGGAGGGAGGGAGGGAGGAAGCACAGTAATACATTGAACTTTCAGAAGGACAGAACAAATCTATGATTACTAGAGGTGGGAAAGGGGGAAGGACGGGGGGTTAGGGAGAAATTGGGTAAGGAGCACAAAGAATGATCATGATTTGTAACGATGAATATGCTAAAAATAATGATCTGATCATCATATACTAGACACACACAATGACAGTCAACTCTGTACCCCAAATATATGTATAATCAATTATGCTTCAATTAAAGAAAAAAACAGTCTGGATGTGGCACGAAGGGACTTTTTAAAGATGAAATTAACACTTAAATCAGTAGATTTTGACAAAGGCAGATGACGCTCTATAATGAGGGTGGACCTCATCCGATCAGTGGAAGGCCTTAGAAAAATCTCTCTCTCTCTCTGTCTGTCTGTCTCTCTGTGTTTCTGTCTCTGTCTCTGTGTCTCTGTCTGTTTCTCTTTCTGTCTCTGTCTGTCTCTCTCTCTGTCTCTCTCTGTCTCTCTCTCTCTGTCTGTCTCTCTGTCTCTCTCCTCTCTGTCTGTCTCTCT
This sequence comes from Galeopterus variegatus, assembly GCF_000696425.1. Classification (NCBI taxonomy): domain Eukaryota; kingdom Metazoa; phylum Chordata; class Mammalia; order Dermoptera; family Cynocephalidae; genus Galeopterus; species Galeopterus variegatus. The sequence continues at coordinate 124,585 of NW_007728306.1, read as the reverse complement.
GTCTCTGTCTCTGTCTCTCCCTCTCTATCTCCCTCTCTCTGTCTCTCTCTGTCTCTCTGTCTCTCTCTCTCTGTCTCCCTGTCTCTCTCTCTCTCTCTCTCTCTCCCTCTCTCTCTGTCTCTCCCTCTCTCTGTCTCTCCCTCTCTCTGTCTCTCCCTCTCTCTGTCTCTCCCTCTCTCTGTCTCCCTCTCTGTCTCTGTCTGTCTGTCTCTCTGTCCCCGCCTCCCCCACCACACGTCACTCTAAAGCTCAGAGACAGAGGCCGAGTCAGGAGTTCAGGAGCCATGACACGCAGATGCGGGCTGTGCAAGAGAAACAACGTGCGAACCACAGGACCGTTTAAACTTGCGGCCGCCGCAGGCCGTTCTCCCCGGGGTGAGGCGCGGCTCTGGGGGGAGTTGGGACGGGCTGTCCCGCCCCCTCCGTCTCCGTGTCTCGTCCCGGCCCGAGCCAGGCCCGAGCTCCCGCAGGCGGCGACGCGGCGGCGCCCGGCCGGCGGCGCAGCGCGGCTGCGGCGTGCGGCTTGAG
>NW_007728306.1:121822-123187 GCF_000696425.1 Galeopterus variegatus | reverse complement strand
CTCTCTCTCTGTCTCTCCCTCTCTCTATGTCTCTCCCTCTCTCTGTCTCTCCCTCTCTCTGTCTCCCTCTCTGTCTCTGTCTGTCTGTCTCTCTGTCCCCGCCTCCCCCACCACACGTCACTCTAAAGCTCAGAGACAGAGGCCGAGTCAGGAGTTCAGGAGCCATGACACGCAGATGCGGGCTGTGCAAGAGAAACAACGTGCGAACCACAGGACCGTTTAAACTTGCGGCCGCCGCAGGCCGTTCTCCCCGGGGTGAGGCGCGGCTCTGGGGGGAGTTGGGACGGGCTGTCCCGCCCCCTCCGTCTCCGTGTCTCGTCCCGGCCCGAGCCAGGCCCGAGCTCCCGCAGGCGGTGACGCGGCGGCGCCCGGACGGCGGCGCTGCGCGGCTGGGGACTGCGTCTAGAGAGGGACCGTCACGCAAAGTCACATTCCCTGAGTGAAGAGGCGGTGGGAGAGCGGACGAGGGACCTTGGTACGGAGGTTTGGGCAGGAGCCCCTGCGCCGAGCTCTCTGTCCCTGCTGGTGATGCAGCATTTATGACAGGACGTGGCCGAGCTTGTCACGTGCCTGACGCCGTGGTCCCTTCCTCTCCAGGGATGACGGCTCCGTCGTGAGGCAGCCTCTAGCTCTACTCAGGCACTGCAGAAATTATCGGATTCGCTTTGTTCCATAAAAGTTGAAATAAAATATTTGAGTAATAGAAAAATAAAAAAAGTAAAATTTCTAGCAGTCACATTTTACAAAGTAAAAGGAAACAGGTAACATTAATTCCAATGTGTTCTACTTAACCAAATGGATCCAAAATGTTACTTCAAAATGTAATCGATACAAAAATATTAATATTTTATATTTTTTCCCATAGTAAGTGTGCAAACTCCGGGTGTATTTACACGGATTTTTAAAGATGAAATTAACACTTAAATCAGTAGATTTTGACAAAGGCAGATGACGCTCTATAATGAGGGTGGACCTCATCCGATCAGTGGAAGGCCTTAGAAAAATCTCTCTCTCTCTCTGTCTGTCTGTCTCTCTGTGTTTCTGTCTCTGTCTCTGTGTCTCTGTCTGTTTCTCTTTCTGTCTCTGTCTGTCTCTCTGTCTCTGTCTCTGTCTCTCTCTCTCCCTCTCTCTGTCTCTCTCTGTCTCTCTCTCTGTCTCTCTCTCTCTGTCTCCCTGTCTCTCTCTCTCTCTCTCTGTCTCTCCCTCTCTATCTCCCTCTCTCTGTCTCTCTCTGTCTCTCTCTCTCTGTCTCCCTGTCTCTCTCTCTCTCTGTCTCTCCCTCTCTCTCTGTCTCTCCCTCTCCCTGTCTCTCTCTCTCTCTCTCTCTCCCCCACCCCCCTGCCTGTCCCTTTCCCTCCCCCTTCC
>NW_007728306.1:29799-121149 GCF_000696425.1 Galeopterus variegatus | reverse complement strand
TAGAGAGGGACCGTCACGCAAAGCCACATTCCCTGAGTGAAGAGGCGGTGGGAGAGCGGACGAGGGACCTTCGTACGGAGGTTTGGGCAGGAGCCCCTGCGCCGAGCTCTCTGTCCCTGCTGGTGATGCAGCACTTATGACAGGACGTGGCCGAGCTTGTCACGTGCCTGACGCCGTGGTCCCTTCCTCTCCAGGGATGACGGCTCCGTCGTGAGGCAGCCTCTAGCTCTACTCAGGCACTGCAGAAATTATCGGATTCGCTTTGTTCCATAAAAGTTGAAATAAAATATTTGAGTAATAGAAAAATAAAAAAAGTAAAATTTCTAGCAGTCACATTTTACAAAGTAAAAGGAAACAGGTAACATTAATTCCAATGTGTTCTACTTAACCAAATGGATCCAAAATGTTACTTCAAAATGTAATCGATACAAAAATATTAATATTTTATATTTTTTCCCATAGTAAGTGTGCAAACTCCGGGTGTATTTACACGGATTAGGCTCGTTGTGAGCGCTCAGCAGCCATGTGTGGCTGGCGGCTGCCACACTGAACGGCTCGGTGCCAGGCGGACAACCGGAGATGCACGTGCAGAGACAGAGGAGGGAGAACAGCGCCAAGGCCCAGCCTAGGGCTCTCGAATGTTCAGAGGGTAAGAGAAAGATGATCCAGCAAAGCAGCCTGAGACCAAGTGTCCCATGCGGCACATGAGAACTGAGAGCTTGGAACGTCTCCCCAGTGGATCTGGACTGCAGGGCTCGTTTCCCAGAGCTCTGTCTTTAGAGATTGCCCTTCATTCCAAATAGAAACCACGTGGACCTGCTGTCCTAGCACTCAGGTGCATAGAGGTAATTATCTTCATTACGAGATATAAAGAACAAAGGCAAAAACATTATCATTACTGTGGCCATCTAAGACTTTCCATTCACCCTGCTGGCAGGAGCCCAAACCAGGAGAGGAAGGAGAAGTTCATGAAGGAAGAGTCCACACGTTGTGCTTAGGAAGTCAGCTGAAGACCTTCCTGGGAGAGTGAGCCTGAGAGCCAGAGGGAAGGAGCTTAAGGACCAGCGACCTGGGAGACTAGCAGGGGAATGGGTCTGTGCATCTATTCGTTTATTCACTCGACATTTGGCATGTGCTTACCGAGCACTTACTATGCGCCAGGCTGCAGTTCCTGCAACAGGTAAGAGGTTACTGCACAGCGCAGTCAACGTGTGTGTCCGCTGTTCGGGTTTCACCAACAGAAGGAAACCATCAGGTAGACCCTCCGAAGAAACACCAGCATAGACAGGAGGGGCTGCACCGCTTTCACAGACCTGAAGTGAAACTGAATCATCCTCGGGCATCTCCGTGTGCCCACCCTGGGCAGGATGGGCAAGGTCAGCGAGGAGCCCAGACCCAGCCACCCTCCGCCTCCTCCTGCACAACCGGCACCGTGTCTGCCAGACGCCAGGCACACGCTGGCGGTGGGGGCGTGCAGTAGACACGGTCCACTCTCAGGGCGCTCACCGCTTAGGAGGAAGAGAGCACGGAGTGGAGTTGCGTTAGGCAGATTCCCAGGTCACCGCTGAGGAGAAAATAAAGTATAACCCAAATCACCAGCCTCTGAAATCCAGCCTCTTGGTAATCACAGTGCAGCCGGTTTCCTGTGGCCTTGGAACAGATGGCTGTTTCCGTGGCCGGGCACCGGAGGAGCCCTTGGTGTGGCTGTGCCGTGAGGTCATGTCATGTGAAAGAGATGCATAGTCACTGTAAACACTGGCGTGCGAGAGGCTCAACCCACCAAGAGGCTCCAAACTGGCTGCGCTCGCCCCGCTCAGGGGCACATGCGTGTTGTGGGGAGTGGCTGCAGAATCACAGTTTCCACTGTTTTTCATTTAAAGTTGTCTTTGAGAACCTACAGTTGAATTCACTTAAGCTAAATGTGCATGTGTCAGGACAACTGAAAAAAAGACAACCAAGATGCCATTCACCAGCCTGATGCCCTTGCAAGAGGAGGTGGGACTTGTGATGGGAAGTTGCAACGGGACCCCTTTGTCACAAGGGCCCAAGCCTCCCGGAAAGGCCAGTCAAGGCATCCAGCCTCTGTCTGTGTGAATGCCGAAGCGAGAGGGAGAGCCCCAGCTGGCTTCTCCCTGGCTCTGCTCATAAGACCCACCCCAGGAGGACCTTCCCGTGGCCCTGCAAGGAGGCAGAGGAGGCGGACCCCTGCCCACAGCAGGCCACTGCAGGACGGGTCAGGGGCCCTGCCCCGCATCCTCCACGTGGCCTCCTTCCATGGAGTCCTCTCAGAAGACTCAGCATTGGCTTCCTCCTGAACTCAAACCAGAGGCACCGCTCGCAAAGCCCAAGTGGAGCCTCCCCCTCAGTGGTTCTGTCCTGGGCCTTGGAAGGGCTTGGCTCTGCCCATGCAGTTCACCAGGGCTGCCGTCACAGGTGTATACTGGATCCTGCCATGTCCTCCCAGCTTATCTTCTCACCCTCCTCTGACAAGCCCATCCCTCCCCAGCCCCATCACCATCCCTGGAGGTCCCCAGGCATCTGCCTACAGTCTCCGTGCACTGCCCGTCCCATCCCTCCCTCCAATTTCACTGGACACCACTGGGCTGGCCAGCCCTGTCTGTCGTTCTTGCCAGAAAAGGACATAAAGCAAGATTGTCAGGGGCCGGCCCAGTGGCGCATTGCTACAGTGAGCAGCTTGGGAGCGCAGTGGCGCTCCCTACGAGGGTTCAGATCCCACATACAGACCGGCCGCTCACTGGCTGAGTGAGGTGCGGGAGCAACACCGAGGGTTGCGATCCTGTTGCCGGTCCCGGTCCGGTACGGGCGCGACACTGAGGATTGCGATCTGTAGCCGGTCACGAAAAAAGACAAAAAGGAAAAAAGAAAAAAAAAAAAAGCAAGATTGTCAGCTCCTGAGGCTGCAGTAGCCCTGATGACTTAGATGGCATCGTGACTCATCTGTCCACCAGGGCCCTTGTGCAGACCCTCAGTTGGGTTTATAGCCCCAGCCAAGGATACGAAGGTGAACTTCTGGGACCACATCACTGCCTGGCTAAGGCATCCTTACACTGCTGGACAAGCTGTCGGTGGTCCTGCAGGTAGACATTCCAGGGTGATCAAGGATGCTCGCTTTTCCAGGGAGCTTGCTGCATAATTGTGACACCACCGTAGCTTACTTCTCTGCCCTGACCAGCCTACAACACACTTGCCAACAAGGGGGAAGAGGTGTTCTGCTTCATCGCTGCTGCCAACCTCGTGTGGTCACTCCCTGTTCTTGCATGACTGCTCTGCCTGGCCTCCCCGGGAGAGGAAAGGGTGGACCAGGCCCACCTCCCCTCCTGCTGGAAGCAGCAGCCGTCTACATGGCTTGTGCGAGGAGGCCAGTCATCACGGGTGGCGGAGACAGTTTCTTTTGCTTTTTTGTACATGACTTTCATTTTTAGTGCCTCACAAGGAAAAGTGGTTAGTATATAAATGGTGCATTAACACCATTCCAGCAATTCTTTCTAAATGGAATTTTCCAACAATTTTTACTTCCAGAAATAGTCCCATGGATCCAAAACAAACAGGAAAAAATGAAACAAAACAAATCCCAAAGGGATATAAATGGTTATAAGAGTTAATCATACAAAGCACAGAATTGAAAGCTCCTTCAAAAGTCCTTGAGGCCCCCTGCCTCAAACCTTTCCTGGCTCACTGTCCCCAGAAATAATCATCTGACACAGAAGAAACTCAGCCCCCCTTTAGAAGGAAAAAAATCAGCATTGGAGTCGGTCACCTGCTCCTCACTTTTTCACTCCCCAGCCTGTGCCTTCTCATGCTATGTTAAATTTCCTTTATGGTTTCTATTACCACCAGAAGCTTGTTTTTATCTGCCCACATCCAAAATAAGCCAGAGGAGGGCAGACCCCTTGTCACCACAGCAGCACCCTGGAGGCAGGTGGTGCTTACCAGGTATTTGTTCAATGAATGAATTCAAGTGTGCTACCTGCCCAGGTAAATGTCACTGCCAGCCCAGGTGCTTCCAGATAATATGGGTTGTGATTGTGGCTGAGTTAACGTGGGAGGGGATGGAAGCCGTCTCAAGAGCAACCAGAAGGGCACCTGGATGCAGGTAGAGATGACCGTCCAGGCGGCTCTCCTGGCCTGCGCTCCCTCCCCATCGCTCCCACCGTGGCACACACGCATCGAGCCATTGCTTATAAGCCAGAGTTAAAAATATAAAGCTGGGGCCGGCCCTGGCCCAGTGGTGCACTGCGCTAGTGCGCCGCTTGGGAAGCGCGGAGGCGCTCCCGCCGAGGGTTCGGATCCCACATACAGACCGGTTCCCGCTCACTGGCTGAGCGAGGTGCGGGAGCAACACCGAGGGTTGCGATCCCGTTGCCGGTCCCGGTCCGGTACGGGGGCAACACTGAGGGTTGCGATCTGTTGCTGGACACGGAAAAAAGACAAAAATAAATAAATAAATAATAAAAATAAAAATAAAAATATAAAGCTGATTACCCAAAACTAATGAATTAAAAATGACAACAACAATGAAAGAGATTAAGAAGGACAAAAAGGAAGAAGGAAATCTAAAAGAATAATAACTTGTTTTTATGACAAAAGTATTAAGATAGGTAAAAACCGAAATGTGGATAATAAAAGCATGTTAGCTTTGAGGAATCAAAATGATTTATAAGTCATGCTAAAAGGAATAAGAAAATTTTAAAGATAAAAGTTAAGACAAAAATAAATAAAAGGGAAAACATTCTAAACAGTTGCGGGAAGAAAATTTACGCAGTTAAAAATGGGTGAAGTTATAAGACAAAGACCAGAAACCTTAAAGTAGAAACAATAAAACTTCTTAAAGAAAACATAGGAGAAACATTGCAGGAAGTAGGGCTGGGCACAGACTTCATGAATACGACCCCAAAAGCATGGGCAGCTAAAGGAAAATAAACAAATGGGATTATATCAAACTAAAAAGCTTCTGCACAGCAAAAGAAACAATTAACAGAGCTAAAAGACAACCAACAGAGTGGGAGAAAATATTTGCAAATTATACATCCGACAAAGGATTAATATCCAGAATATACAAGGAACTTAAACAACTTTACAAGAAAAAAACAAGCAACCCAATAAAAAAATGGGCAAAAGAGCTAAGTAGGCAATTCTCTAAGGAAGATATACAAATGGCCAACAGTCATATGAAAAAATGCTCAACATCACTCAGCATCCGGGAAATGCAAATCAAAACCACACGCAGATACCATCTCACCCCAGTTAGGATGGCTAAAATCCAAAAGACTTTGAACGATAAATGCTGGCAAGGTTGCGGAGAAAAAGGAACTCTCATACATTGTTGGTGGGACTGCAAAATGGTGCAGCCTCTATGGAAAATGGTATGGAGATTCCTCAAACAGTTGCAGATAGATCTACCATATGACCCAGCTATCCCACTGCTACATGGAAATTGTGGTATATCTACACAATGGAATACTACTCAGCTATAAAAAAGAATGAAATACTGCCATTTGCAGCAACATGGATGGACCTAGAGAGAGTTATATTAAGTGAAACAAGTCAGGCACAGAAAGAGAAATACCACATGTTCTCACTTATTGGTGGGAGCTAAAAATAAATAAATAAATACACAAAAAACCTGGTGGGGGGGAGGGAAGGAGACACAACAATCACAATTCCTTGAAGTTGATACAACAAGCAAACAGAAAGGACATTGTTGGGGGGGGGGTTCAGTAATGGGCCATAATAATCAACCACATTGTATGTTGACAAAATAAAATAAAATTTAAAAAATAAAAGAAACCTTAAAGTATTAGAAAGATAAGTAAAATAAGCAACAGTTTATATGTAAACTGATAAAATATTTTCAAATAGTGCAAAAATAAGGCTCTTGAGGCTAAGGCAATTGAAAGTAAGATGCCAACAAGTTAAAAGCCAGCAGCAGGGGTTTTGGAGGCTCCTCCGGCTGAGGTCACCCCACAGTTATTGTGCCTCCAGCTGCTTGTGCCTGTTCTCTCTGCTCCTTCTGACGTGCTGGTGAGGTCTAGGGACCCTGCCTTCAAAAACTGCTGCCTTCCATCAGCCTGGCTGAAGCCACGGAGACTGAGAGACCCCACAATGGGAGTGAGAGCCTCATCCTGTGACGCCCTCCATCCCCCACCCACAGTTGCAAGATGAGGCAGGATGATGCATGGGTTTCCACATGCTCCTCCTTCTGGGGCACAATAAGGTAGAAGAAAAGAACAAGAGCAAGAGTGACAAGATAGATGGAAAAGGAGAAAAAAGATAACATTGTGTTCTAGGCACTGTGCCGATGAATTACAAATGCTAGTTCACTTCGAGCCACCCTGCTGTTTAGAAATAGTCATGTGCCCATTGTACAGATGGAAACCCTGAGGCCTGGGATCTATTCTACTCCCATTAGCCGTCACAGTAAGGCTGCACTGTGCTGACTCCAGAGCTTTCCCATCTGACACTCAGCTCTTTCTTTTTTCCATTGAAACCATGTTTGTTCTCTTTTCAGGCTGCTGATTTCTGTTCTGTTGTCAATTCTGACTGGTGCTCAGCTTCCTTCTTGATATGTGTGTGTTACACAGACTCTCTGTATCCCAAACAATAAAAAGATAAAAATCTCAGGCATTGGATTTTAAATGTTACCTCCATTTTGCCCACTAATCAATAAGAAAGCCTCTCTGGTGATCCCATATGAGGGGTCTTCAAAAAGTTCATGGAAAACATGTATTATGAAAAATCTACACATGGACTTCAAAACTTTCTGCACCAAAATAAACTCATGCTAACGTATTATAACATGTCTGAACAGGACCTAGTTTGAGGCACTAAGAAGGATGAGACATCAGTTTGAAAAGAGCCCCTATCAGAGCTGCATGAATTCTGCTAAAATGGAAGCAAGAACAAAAGTAAAATTTATAGTGAAGCTTTGGTGGAAGAATGGTGAAATCACTGATGCCAAGAAGTTTATGGGGACAGTGCCCCAAAGACATCAGCAGTTTACAAATCGATGGCTTGTTTTAAGAGGGTATGCGATGATATTGCAGATGAGGCCCACAGTGGCAGACCATCAACATCAATTTGCAAGGAAAAAATTAATCTTGTTGGTGTCCTAATTGAAGAGGACCAACAGTTAACAGCAAAAACAATAGCCAACACCACAGACATCCAATTGGTTCAGCTTACATGATTCTGACTGAAAAATGACAGATGAGCAAACTTTCCACTCAATGGGTGCACCTAGATCAGCTGCAGACAAGAGTGGAGCTTTCGATGGAAATTTAAACAAGTGGGACCGAGATCCTGAAGCATTTCTTTGAAGAACTGTAACAGGAGATGAAACAAGCCTTTGCCAGTACAATCCTGAAGACAAAGCACAATCAAAGCCATGGCTACCAAGAGGTGGAAGTGGTCCAGTCAAAGCAAAAGTGAACCAGTCGAGAGTGATGGTCACAGCAATAGTTTATTGGGATGCTCAAGGCATTTTGTTTGTTGACTTTCTGGAGAGTCAAAGAACGATAATATCTGCTTCTTAGGACAGTGTTTGGGGAAAGTTAGCCAAAGCTTTAGCAGAAAATTGCCTGGGAAGCTTCACCAGAGAGTCCCCCTCCACCATGCAAGGCTCCTGCTCATTCTTCTCATCAAACAAAGGCAATTTTGTGAGAGTGTCAATGGGAAATCATGAGACACCCATCTCATGGTCCTGAATTGGCTCCTTCTGACTTCCTTTCTTGTTTCCTAACCTTAAAAAATCTTTAAAGGACACTCATTTATCTTCAGTTAATAATGTAAAAAAGACTGCACTGACATGATTAAATTCCCAGGACCCTCAGTTCTTTAGACCCCCAGGACTAAATGGCTGGTACCATCACTTACAAAAGTGTCTTAAACTTGACGGAGCTTAAGTTGAGAAATAAAGTTTATGTATTTTATTTGTATCTTTTAATTCCATCTTTCCACAGACTCATTCAAGTCCCCTTATGTAACTGTGCTCCTCATAGACGAAGACTTCCACAGCTTCCCCAGGATACAGGCCATCTCTGTAAATGTAACAAAGAATTATGACATTAATAATGACCCTTGCTATGAGAGGGAGCAAAGACACTAACTCCCTAATTCACTAATAACTTTCAAAAGATAAAAGACCATGCCTTCCCAGCAGAGAGGAGAGAGGCTGCTAAAGCAACCCACGGAGGCCAGTCATCCAGCCTCAAAGCATCAAAGTGCCAGCACTTTGACAGATGCTTGCAGCCTTCTAGAACAGGGCTCCTGCCCTCCAGGAGCCTGTCACCAGATTAGGTAAGTTATACAAGGCCAAGTGGGGAGTAATTGACTGCCAGGTGGGTGTAGAGATGCTGAAGCAGTGAGTTCAGAGCAAATCAGGACTCATCCATGACCCGGGAGGCAGGTTTCTTCATGCCATGCACCTCACTCACAAGCCAGAACTCATGACGACAGCTGCCTTTGAGGGGCTGCTGAGGTGTTTGTGGTGCTCATTTATACCAAGCATTATTGGCTCATGGGAGCTCTTGTCACAAGTGGGTTAAAACTAAGGGTGGGGGGCCGGCCCGGTGGCGCACTGCTACAGTGCGCCGCTTGGGAAGCGCGGTGGCGCTCCCGCCGAGGGTTCGGATCCCACGTACAGACCGGTTCCCGCTCACTGGCCGAGCGAGGCATGGGAGCAACACCGAGGGTTGCGATCCCGTTGCCAGTCCCGGTCCGGTACGGGCGCGACACTCAGGGTTGCGATCCGTTGCCGGACACGGAAAAAAGACAAAAAAAGAAAAAAAACAAGTGGGTTAAAGCTAAGGGTGGGGGGCCGGCCCGGTGGCGCACTGCTAGAGTGCGCCGCTTGGGAAGCGCGGTGGCGCTCCCGCCGAGGGTTCGGATCCCACGTACAGACCGGTTCCCGCTCACTGGCCGAGCGAGGCATGGGAGCAACACCGAGGGTTGCGATCCCGTTGCCAGTCCCGGTCCGGTACGGGCGCGACACTCAGGGTTGCGATCCGTTGCCGGACACGAAAAAAAGACAAAAAAAGAAAAAAAAAAAACTAAGGGTGGGAACAGTGTAGACCAGTCTGGAGGGATGGACTGAGGGCAGTGGACCCAGGATTGGGGAATGGGACTGGGCTTGTGGCTCCACTTGATGACAACAAGGTGACCAATTCAATTTATCTAGCTCAGTGGGGTGATTTTGTGCCCCAGGGGACATTCTCAACTGGGGCAATTTTGTCCCCCAGGGGACATCTGGCAATGTCTGGGGACATTTTTGTTGTCACAAAAGGGGGTGGTCTGCTGCTGGCATCTACTGGGCAGAGGCCAAGGAGGCCTCTCAGCACCCTGCAGTGCACAGGACAGCCCTCACAACAAAGAGATGTCCAGGCCACAACATCAGTCGTGCAGGGTTGAGGAACCCTGCAGCAGATGAAGCCGTGGTTCTCAGTGCACCTGCTGCAGCTGGTGAAGGTATCGACAGGCGGGTTTTCCTGGGCACTAACTAGCCCCAGAGATCCTTGGTCAGAAGGTTTGAGGTAAGCGGTCTGTCCTCCCTCCACCCTTACACATACCCCAGAAATTCAGAAGCAGGTGCCCCTGGACTGGGCACTCTAACAAACTGCTCCACAAGGTGGACACTAAACTTGGCAAGTATGTAACGACTGACAGGGGCTTTACACTCTCAAGTTTTCCAAACTCTTCTAAGATCCCGACTGCATCAAGTCCTAAGACAGTCCTTTAAGTCCAGTATCATGCCCTTTTACAAACAAGGAAGCAAAATACAGGAAGTTTGACCCGCCCGTGGCCCCAGTAGCCACCAAATGGCAGAACGAGGACTTGAATATAGCACCCAGCTCAGTGCCAGGCACACAGCAGCACATGTTGGTTGATTGGATGAATGACTGAACAAGTAAATTCAAGTCCCCGGACTTCAAAATCCATTTTCTTTCCACTCCTGCATACCTCTTTAGTTATTTCATAGGGTGTTTAGGAGATAAGATAATGAAACAAAAACTATATAAGTTATAATAAAAGGTAATACAAGCAAAGACTTGCTTTTTTGCACAGCTGATTTTGAAGTTGTTGAGACATTCAAATATGGTAACAGAAAACTATCAATCTATGATCCTGAACTTTCAAAGAAAGGGAAGAATGGCCTGTCGAGACTTGAACTGATAATAGGTGATGTTAATAAACTGCAAAAGTGTTATCTATTTCTAACAATGTTCATTTAGAAGAGAAACTGTTTAGGCTATAAAGGATTAAAAATCAAGGCTGCCAAAGGCAGTCAGTCCCAAGGACCCAAGGATTTTGAAACAAGCACTTTCAAAGTGTGCCCTCTGGTGGACAGAGGGGAGAATGCATACACTGTCGAGGAGAAAGGGATGGTTCGGGAAAGCAGCCCTACTACCCCTTCGGTGTTCGTCTGAGGTCATTCTCCACTCAGAAAGCAGGGGAGCCACAGTTATGGGCTGAATCGTGCCCCCCAAAAGTATATGTGTTGAAGTCCTAATCCTCCGTTCCTCAGAATGTTACTGTATTTGCAGATAGGGCCTTTAGAGAGGTGATTCAGTTAAAATGAGGTCTTTAGGGTGGGCCTTCATCTGATCTTACTGGTGACCTCATAAAAAGTGATTAGGACAAGAGAGACACTAGGGCCGTGTGCACAGAGGTAAGGCCATGTGAAGATGCAGGGAGAAGACAGCCTTCTGCAAGCCAAGGAGAGAGGCTTCAGAGGAAACCACACCTGCCGACCCCTGGCTTCTGGACTTCCAGCCTCCAGAACAGTGAGAGGATAAACTTCTGTGGTTTGAGCCTCCCAGGCCGTGCTACTGTATTATGGCAGCCCTCACAGACTAATACACAGCCACCATGCAGGGACAAGGTTTCCCAGTGATGGGGAAGTTACACATTCATTCTACCATGGACCCTCTATTCCTCAAGCTTGTGTCTTACCTATGAAGGGACCTCTTTGTGGGGGACTGCAGTCTAATTCAGCTAAAACCCAAACTGTGCATCAGTGTGGAGAGGTCGGGGCTCCTCATGGAGCTTGCTTGCAGCTCACCGTCGATTCGGAATGAGCATTTGCTTGCCCATCTGCCTCCTTTGGGGTTCTGAGTAGGACTATGTCTCTAGTCACTGAAAAGTTTAATTTAAAAAAGTTAAAAACCATCATTATTTCTAATTACAAAACTTATAAATGGATGTTGTAGAAAATATAGACAAGCAAAAATTAAAAGAAACCACAATTCCCCTGCAATCATAGCTGATGCCATCAACATTTGCTATTTCTCATCCACAGTGGGGTATTTTTTTCCTGTGAAAATAGATGCATAGTTTTGGTTCGTTTACAAAAATGAAATCATCCTGTGTATATTGATTGTAACCTTTTCTCACCAACATGTATCATGATGACTTTCCACATCATCAAATATTGCTCTACAGTATTATTTGTATGTTTTTAAATACTCTATGGTAAGAACATAGCTAAATTTAATTAATCCTCTATGGATGGATATTTCGTTTGTTTCTTTTTTGTGTATGTGTGCCTGTTCTAGATAATGTGATGAACAACCCAGTAACCTTTGCATATATCCACGTTCGTTTTCTTGGAATACTAAATTTTGATATTTACAATTTAACTTTAACCACTGGTAAATGGAGAAAAATCCCTGTTTCCAAGCAATATATGATCTAAACCACACAGCGGGAACAAGGCGCTTGGTTAAGTCCGAAAGTATTCACCTTTTAGCCTGGACTGCAAGGATGGTGGCAATTCTTGGAGGACTGGAGGGAAATTAACCAGGGGAGAGGAATGACAGGGAAAGAAGACAGAATTTCCACATCGTCCCATGGCTGGGCTGAAAATGAGGCCACCGGAAAACAAGTAGGGAAATGAATAGATAATAGAGGCAAGAAATGAAGACTCTGATTGTTGAAGGGACCGGAGAGAAAGCCCCAGCTTTACCACCCATGTGACCGGTATGAAAACGCTCACACTGGCCGTGAGGCTCGCTGGCACGTCTCTCATATGCCCTGTGCTCAGGGGACTTGAAATAACTAGCCGGTCCCCTCACCAGTGCCAAAGCTCTGCCACTGATGTGTGCTCAGGAAAACCAAACAGTGTAACAATAGATGTGGCAGAGCATGAAAAAGAGGCGGATCTGCTGAGGGAAGAAAATTCATCTAACGCTTTACCAAGTAAAACTTTAATTTGAATATTGTTTTACACCTCTGATTGCCCCATTAATATGGAAAATCTAAAATTATCAGTATTGGACATATATTCCAGCTGACCAGGTTAGGCTATTTGTCTACCCAACTTTGGCAAGTGAGAGATGCCCGTGTGTGTGTATGCGTGTGTGTGCGAGTGTGCACATGCTTGAATTAACCCTATCAGCCCTTAGGAGGGTGATACTGTGTCAGAGCTGGGCCGAGACCTCTGTGGGTGAAGACCCCAAAATTTGATAATGAAAAGTGTGTCCTAAGTATGCAGAGCACATTCTAGGAAAATTTTTCAAGTCACACATACCAGTACCTGAATTGCTGGTTCCTGATCCCAAATCCTTTCTGTGGTTACGCCTCTCAATACTTGTTGCTAACCTCAGTGTCTATCTATAAACACTTTCTGGCCACTTCTTGTGGACTTTGGTCACTGACACTCCACTCCCGCACTTCAAACACAAATGTGCTAAACCTGCTCACTCGTGGGAGGCTGTGTAGATCCTGCTCACCCCTTGGGTCTGGTTCAACCCAGGACCCAAGCTGCCCTGGCATGGCAGACTGGGGAGGTATGTTCACGCTGTGATCGAGTTTGACCCTGATCCAACTTAAAGAGGTTGACATCTTTCTAAAATTCAGTCATGGCACTTGGGCTTTCAGACATCCAGGAAGGGAAAGTACTGAATGGGCACTGGTTGGTGGCAGACAGAGATGTTTCCTTGAAAGGAAGGACTCCTGCCTGAGAAGGAAAGCCCAGGGCCACATCTGACCCAGTCAGTCATCTTGGGTGGGTGCTGTGGTCCAGGGGGGGCTTTGTGGGGCAGGTCACCACCATCATTGTCACAGGAGACATTCATGACATGAAGTTGGAGTTCACAGCCCAACAGGGGCCCCATCATGAGATCCAGAAACCCTCAAGGAGAGAGGTTGCTGGCTGGGGAGGGTGGTGTGTTTGTTGCAGGAGCTACATGAGGCCACATTGAAGAACCAGTGGTGAGAGGGTGGCTGGGAGAAGAGCAGGGAAAGGCAGAGAAGATGCAAAAACTTGGAGACAATGAGCGACAATGAGTAGAAAGTTCACGCCATGTTTGACAGCTCCGGATCCAAAAGGTTGGAGGCAATTGCACTTGAACTTGTATTTCCAAGTGCATATTGGATGCTTACTTCAAGATATTCACCCAGAACCTTTGGAGTAGGCAAAGATTTCTTAAGCAGGACACAAGCGTGCTAGCCATAAAGCAAAAAGTTGGTAAATTAGACTATATTAAAATGAAAACTTTCTGTTCATCCAAAAACACAGAATGAAAAGATCACGCACAGAGTGGGAGAAGGTATTTGCAGCACAGACATTGACAAAGGACTCGTGTCCAGGACTATGTAAAGAACTCCTGCTAATCGATAAGAAAAAGACAGACAACCAGTACAAGTATGGGTTAAAGACTTAACAGATATTTCATAAGAGAGAATATCCAAATGCTGATAAATGTGAAAAGGTGCTTGGCTTTATTCATTATCAGGGAAAACCAAATTAAAACCACAATGAGATACCAGTACACACTCACCAGAGTGTCTGAAATAAATATGATGGGCACTATTAAGTGTTGGCAAGGATGTGGAGCGACAGGAACCCTCACAAACTGCTGGTGGGAATGTACGTTGATACAACCACTTTGGAAAACATCTTGGCAGTGTTTATCTGAAGCTAATACCCTACGACTTAGCAATTCTACTCCTAAAGGTGCACCCAACAGAAGCAAACACGCAGTGCACCAAAAGACATGTGCAAGATTGTTTGGAGAAGCACAATTTGTAATAGTTCAAAACTGGAGCCCATCAACATGCAAATAGACAAACAAATGGTGGGATATTCCCACAATTCAATACCATTCAGCTGTGATTCTCAAAGTGTGGTCCCCAGACCAGCAGTATCAGCACCATAGGGCAACCTGTTACAAAAGCAAACTTTGGGGTCCCGCCCCAGACCTTCTAACTGAGAAACTCTGGGGTGAGTCCCAGCAATCTGTGTTTTAACCAGCCCTCCAGGTGACTCTGGTGCGGGCTAAAGTTTGAGAATTTTTCTACGGTAACGGGACTGAACAAATTATGACTTCTCACAAAAATATGGATGAACCTCACAACCATAACATTGAGCAAAAGACGTCAGACACAGAAGAGTGTGTATTGGGTGATTCCATTTGTACAAAGCTCAAAAGCAGGCAGAACTACTTTGTGCTGTTAGAAGTCAGGGTTGGGGCTGGGACTAGGGTGGGGAAGTGTCTAGGGTCAAGTGTAAGGGGCTCACATGCCCGGCCGTGAGAGTGGATGGCTCCTTAGATTTTGCACCTGGGCCCCTCACTTGCCTCACCAGGCCTGGCCTTGGTCATGGTGGTGACCATCCTGGAGAAGCAACAGGGAGCCACCCAGGCTGTTGCCAATGTTCTGGGTCTCAGGCTGAGTGCTGGGTGCATCGGAGTGTTCAGTTCCTGAAAGTCTTCAACGTGTACACAAGTGATGGGTGCACTTTTCTGTACATAAATACAGAATAGTCTTTCAATAAATACTCCTTCAATAAAAACTTAAATTCATATTCAGTTGGAATGATACCCTTATTGCAGTGATAAGTAGCCTTTAAATGTAATTGCTTTCAGGCCATGGACCTCTTATTTTTAATTATTAAATAGGCTCAGAAAGTAGCAAAAATAATTTAATCAAGTCTAGTAGGTAATGTATGAGATTTTTGTTGTAAAAAATGAGACGGGGTTTGCAATGTGGCTTAAGATTCTGAAGGCAACTGCTAAGAAGAAGTGAGTTCCAGATGTGCTCTGAATGCAGGAAAGCCCTGGAATAAGAGTGTAACTTCCCACGGGGCTACTTTGAGGGGTCCCTCCCTGGAGCCTGTGATTTCCGGCACAGGGGCTGACAGATCAGCCTCGTGGCTTCATAGGTGCGCACGTAAGGACGGAGTCCCCATCCTGAGTCTCCTGCCTTCAAGGAAAGCAGAGGTTTTCATTTGACTCACAACTTCCTTCATGCCTTGGTGAACTCTGTGTGTGGCCTGCCCTACCTGCATCTTTGAACACAGAGGGTAATGTCCCTGCTGGCAGTGCTGCGTGCAGCTAGGCTGGAGTTAGTGACAACACTCAGCGGAAGCCAGATCTTGGAAATCAAAAGCATTCTGTTTACACTGCGAGGAAAATATGAACCAATAATTCTGGCATCTCCTGGCTGGATGTGGGGAGGCATCTGATGGAGAAGGGGCTGTCGGCCAGAACAAGCCCTGCACTGACTCCTGACACTCGGACCCTGGGCCAGGCAGCGGTTGCTGTCTGAATAAATGAAGTTGCCTCAGGAAGCAGAGAGTGACAAATGGCTTTTTCAACAACAGTCTTTTCTTGCTCTTGACCTTCAATGGGAGGGCGTCAGTCCCGCAGCAAAGCCCTTGGGACATTCCTGTGTAGATGAAGAGGTAGGAAGTGAGAGGGCCAGCCCACCCTGGCCGCGTGCCCTCCCTGGGTTCCAACCTTTCCAGGCACAGGCCCCCATGCTGACCCCACCGAGGCGGGAACACCATGCTCCCCCCGGGAAATGCACTGACCCCACCAGACCTGGCAGAGGGACCGTGAGCAGCCAGCAGCGAGCAGCTCTGTCTCTTCCAGTGTGACTTCATTGTCTAGGCGCCCCCGGAATTTAATTCACTACCTAAGTATTTTAACAAATGTGTTCTACTTTTTTTTTTTTTCCTTTTTTCGTGACCGGTAATGGGATCGCAACCCTCAGTACCCCCGGAATTTAATTCACTACCTAAGTATTTTAACAAATGTGTTCTACTTTTTTTTTTTTTTCCTTTTTTCGTGACCGGTAATGGGATCGCAACCCTCAGTGTCCCGCCCATACCGCAACTGGCAACGGGATCGCAACCCTCTGTGTCGCACCTGCACAGCGCTCAAGCAGTGAGCGGACCGGTCTCTATATGGGATCCGAACCCTCGGCGGGAGCGCCGCTGCACTCCCAAGCACTGCACTCCACCGAGTACGCCACCTGGCTGGCCCAATGTGTTCTACTTTTCCTCTAAAATGCTCTTGTAAGTGCCTGCTGTCATTTAGTTCAGCAGCCAGGTGCTTAGATGAGGAATCACGTGGTCATCTGTCCATCCATCCACCTGACCATCTCTGTCAAGCATGCAGCCACTTGTCACACCCAGAGCCACCATTCCTGCCCAAGCCCCCTCCCCGGAGTGTGGCCACAGCCTCCTCACTGTCCTGTCCCCACGCTCACCCCCACCCTGTCTCTCTTTCACCAGAAGCCAGAGCCCGACCAACACAAAGGCCAGGTCACATCCCTCCTGGGCTCCAGCCCTGTGTGCTCCTGTCTCCCTCAGGACTAACCATGTGGGGCTGTAACCTGGAGAGGCCGTCCCTCCCAGTGCTCGCCACATCCTGGAGGGGAAGCACTGTCATGTGCAAACCAGCCCACCCTGAGCCTACCCCCCACCTCCACATGCCAGGCACCAGACTAGGAACAGCCCTGTGCCCGGAGCCCAAGGAACCCATTCAAACCAGCTAGTCCTAAGCCTGCTGACCCTGCCTCGCCTGCTCCTTCCCGCAGAAACCACAACAAAGGCTCCTGCCCACGTTCTCCAGTCAATTCCTCTGCCTCCTGACTGGTTGTGGTGCTTCTCTGGGGCCCTGCAGTGCGGCGTGCCCCCTTCTCTTGGGACGTGTGAGTATAACCAACTCACTTTTCACTGACAGTCATCTCCTGGTCTGTTGGCCTTGACATACCCAGGTAATAATGAAACCTGCATTTACGACGCCCTCAGAGGGACAGCCCAGGTCTGCACACGGTCTCGGCTCTGCTGCTCACTAGGCAGCCACATGCAGCTACTGAGCAGGTGGAATGTGGCTAGTCAAGGTCGAGATGCACCGTGAGCATAAAATACACACTGGATTTCAAAGACTTAATGCAGAATCGAAACACACTAAAATATCTCATGAATGAATTTGTATATTGATCACACGACAAAATAATATTCTAGATACGTTGGGTTAAATAAACTATATTAAAATTAATTCCACCTGTTTGTTTTTTTAGTACAGCTACTAGAAAATCTAAAATTACACATCCTATTTCTATCGAACACTGCTGATCTTGGGCCCGCCTGGCCTTGCCCTGCCACCCTTCTGGCCTCACCTGCCTCACTTGTCTGCCTCATTCACTCTGTCCCCCTCACACTGGCCTCCTTGGTGTACCCTGAATGCACCGGGCAGGCTACTGCCGCAGGACCTTTGCATCTGCCATGCTCACCAGCTGCCATGAGTCCCCCCGGCACCCACACGACTGGCTAGCTGCCTCACTTTCCCACTGTCGCCTCCTCAGTGAGTCCTGCTCTGTCTTCCTCTCCAAAATGTTGACATCACCCCAAATCCTCTCCCTCCCCTGCTTTGTTTTTCATCCTTAACATGTCTCTAGAACTAATATTTGCGCATTGATCTTGTTTCTGAGCTACGTCCTCCCGCCCCTCATGTGAAAGCTAAAGGCAGGGATTTTTACCTCTTTTGTTCTCTGCTGTGTCCCCTGCACCTGGAAAGAGCAGTGCTTCGCCCACAGCCCAACTCGATACGCCATTATTGAATGAATGGATGCAGGATACAGACCTCCAGCCTCAGGACCGTGATTTCAAATGAGAGAAGTCAGATAGACGTGTACATAACAGATCAACACAGTGCTGGGGGTGGGGGGAGCAGGTGAGGACCTGCAGGGAGGCAGGAGCTGGGCCAGCTGGGGGTGTCTGGCCGTGGCTGAGGACATCAAACCCATGTGACCTGCTCAATCAGACGTGGAGGTGGGAGGACGATGGAACAGGCTGGAAAGGCAGGAATAGAAAATTTGTATTTTTAAGAGCTTCCTGTAAGATTTGTGTGACTCACTCACCGAAATCAGCCCTTGGTGCAGTGGCTTATTTATCTGAGAGGGATCTGACATGGCAGATGAACTGGCCTGACTTGCAGGTCAAGTGGTCCAGAGGCTTCCTGCGGAGCTCAGGCTCCATCCCAGAACTACTGATTCAAATCTGCATTTGAACCCCATCTATAGTGAATCCTGTGCACATGGCTTCTCAAACTGCAGCGTGCTCCATCACCACACAAACAGAGCGACAAAATACGGTATACGCGTTCAGTGGACTCAGTGTTTATTCCCTCAAAGATGAAGGAAATTCTGACACATGCTGCAGCATGGATGAACCTTGGGGGTATTATGCTAAGTGAAATAAGCCAGGCGCAAAAGGACAAATACCGTGTGATTCCATTTACATGATGCACCTGAACAGGCAAATTCTCAGAGACAGAAAGGGAATGGGGAGTTACTGTTTAGTGGATACAGAGTTTCAGTTTGGGATGATAAAAAGTGTTCTGTGGGTGGATGGTGGTGATGGTCGCACAACATTACTTATTTATTTATTTATTTTTCCTTTTTGTCTTTTTTTTTTCGTGACCAGTAACGGGATCACAACCCTCAGTGTCACACCCATACTGCGACCGGCAACGGGATCGCAACCCTTGGTGTTGCGCCCGCACCGCGCTCAACCAGCGAGCAGACCGGTCTCTATATGGGATCCAAACCCTCAGTGGGAGTGCCGCTGCACTCCCAAGCACTGCACTCTACCGAGTGCGCCACCGGGCCAGCCCTGCAGAACATTATTAATGTGCTCGTGTCACTGAACTGTACACTTAAAAATGGCTGAGATGGGCTGGCTGATTAGCTCAGCTGGTTAGAGCATGGTGCTGACAACACCAAGCTCGTCCGATCCCCTGTACTGGCCAGCCACCAAAAAACAAAAAGTAAATTTGATGTTACATATATTTTACCATAATAATAATAATAATAATAATAAAAGTAGTGTGCTTACCAGTCTCCTGGGCTGGGACCTGGGAGTCTGCACTGCTAACGAGCTTTCCGAGTGATGCTTCTGCTGCTGCTGGTCCCGGAACCACCACAACAGACACAAGCAGGTGCAGCACCGTCCAGCTCCACCCCACAGCACCCAGGCCCCGTGTCGGGCCGAGGCCCAGCATTGCATCTGCAGGCTCAGTGCTCCTGGTTAGTACCAGTCTGGACAATAAACACCAGGAGCTGCTGCACCCTGCCCCGCTCCGTTTGGGTAGTGACCTCTCTCCTTTAAAGGCCCCCATGAGTTAACCTGACTTAACCGCACCTCTGCCAGCACGTTCACCCCAAAATTCCTCACATGCACTAAGGGGAATACGTTTCCAGGTGCAGGTTTAGGTAAGAGCTTATTACAGATAGAAAGCTCACACAAATTAATGAAGAGTGAGAAACACCCTACCGTAAAAATGACTAAGAGTATTAATAAAGAACATTTAACAAAATAAGAAATACAGATGGCCCTTAAGTGTCAAAAATGATAAATCTCATTGGTAATAAAATGTGGAAGAAAACATAACAAGAATGTGAAGAAAATGATCCACATTCTCCGATTAGAGAGACCATAAATTGATACATTTGTGCAACAATTTGGCAATATGTACCAAAAGCCTTAAAAAGATACATACTTTTCATATTATTCCACTTCTAGGAGTTTGATTTTTTTGGAAAGAAGTGGGTGAGTGCACAAAGACATGTGCACAAGGTTGTACTGCAGTGTTGTTTATAGTGGCAAAAAATCCAAGCTTCCTAAATAATCGATGAAATACGTTATAATCTACCTATGTGAGAGAATACCGCAGAGCCATTTTAAACGAGGCTGTGGGTTATAGTTCTGTCTTTACTTATTTGGAAAAATGTTCAGCATATATAAGCTGAAAAATCAGTTTAAAGGGCCATATCTATAACATGAATCCAATTTGTTTAAAATGTGCATTTACATAAATACATTTATATTTATTTGATTCATACTATACATATGGGGAAAAGTCTAGAATCAGTGTTACAGTAATTGTCTCCGGGTAGAAAGATTTGGAGTTTTTTTAATTATATTTCTGCTTGTTGCTTATCTGTATTATCTAGTTTTTCTACAATGATTATGTATTACTAGAGTTTTATTTTATTTTTTATCTCCTGAGCTGGCACATGCAAAGGAGTACACAAAAGAAACCATAGTTGGGCTGGCCCGGTGGCGCACTGGAGAGTGCGCCGCTTGGGAGTGCGGTGGCGCTCCCGCCGAGGGTTCGGATCCCATGTGGAGACCAGTTCCCGCTCGCTGGCTGAGCACGGTGTGGGCACAACACTGAGGGTTGCGATCCCGTTTCTGGTCAGTAAAAAAGACAAAAAGGGAAGAAAAAAAAAAAAAAGAAACCATAGTTGGGCTGGCCCGGTGGCGCACTGGAGAGTGCGCCGCTTGGGAGTGCGGTGGCGCTCCCGCCGAGGGTTCGGATCCCATGTGGAGACCAGTTCCCGCTCGCTGGCTGAGCACGGTGTGGGCACAACACTGAGGGTTGCGATCCCGTTACTGGTCAGTAAAAAAGACAAAAAGGGAAGAAAAAAAAAAAAAAAGAAACCATAGTTACAGAGATTAAAGGTGTTTATCGGGCTGAGCTCTTGTGTAACGTGGGGTGATTGTGGGAAAACCAAAAAGGCAACAGCTAGACTAAATGTCAAGGAAGAACCATTTGGGGAAGCAGCAATCCCTTTGGAAGGAGCAGAGTCACCGGTGTTTACCAAACTTCCAGGCACCAAATACGAACAAGGACACGGTGAATTGGCAAATGGCATAATGCTGCTGGCAGAAAGTTCCCTTCTGCCTCTCTGGCTACCGCTTAGTAGACACTGGCCTTGCGACAGGTGCTGGGCTCAGCACTTGCCTGTTTCCTCTCATCTGACTCCGACGACGACCCTGCAGGGTGCGTATGGAGGTGGGGATGGCTAGTGAGTGTAGGAGCCCGAGTTTTGTTGTTGAATTTATTTTTTAATCGGCAAATAAACATTTTGTATATATTTATCATGTTATTTTGAAACATGTACACACTGTGGAATAGCTAAATCTAATTAGTTAACTTATGCATTACTTCACATTTTTATTTATTTTTTTGTAGTGAGAATACTTAAAATCTACTCTTAGCAACTTTCGAGAGTAAATGTGTATTATTAACTAGTCCCCATGCTGTACAACAGATCTCTTAAACTTTTCCCTCCCGTCTAACTGAGATTGTGTGCCTTCCACCACCTCTCAAACCCCTCCCCCCGACCCTGGTAACCAGCATTTTTCTCTCTGCTCCTGAGTTTGACTTTTTTAGACTTCACTTATAAGTGAGATCACGTGGAATTTCTGTGCCTGGCTTGTTTCACTTAACATAGTGTCCTTCAGGCTCTTTGATGTTGTCTCAGATGACAGGTTTTCCTTCTTTTTTAAGGCTCAGTAGTATTCCATTGTGTATATGTACCACATATTCTTATCCAGTCCTCTGTGGATAGACATTTAGGTTGTTTCCATATCTTGGCTGTTGTGAATTGTGCTGCAATAAACACGGGGTGCAGACAGCTCTTTGACATGCTGATTCCATTTCCTTTGGATACCGCAGGTTCTTGAACAACAGGTTTGAACTGTGCAGGTCCACTTATATGCAGACTTTTTCCATATATATTGGAAAAAGTCCACATATATATATGTCCAATATATTGGAAAATTTTTGGTTAAGTGTGTCATCCATGAAACAGTTAAGTAGCCTGTCTAACAGTAGGCTATTAGTAGGCTATTATTAGTTAAGTAGTTAAGTACTTAACCACTGCTTAAGTGCCTAAGCCCTGGAGGATTTTGGACTGCAGGGTCAGAGCCCCTACCCCCTCACTGTTGAAGGGGCAGCTGTGTGTGTGCCCAGTGGTGGGAGAGCCCCACTTTGCTCTAGGCTTCCTGATCCCAAAGCCCTCCTCTTCCCATGCCCCTTCACTCCCTCTTCCTGTCTCCCTGCATGAGCAGAGCCTCCTGAAGTGAGCAGGCAGCACTTCCTCCCGGGAACAGGCACATGCTAGACACTGTCCCTGCCAGACTCCTTTGCCCCTCAGCTGTGGGAGCCGCCAAAACAGGCACTTGTCCCTGTAGGTCTATTTTATTTTTGCAGCAGTCTGAGGGGTCTGGTTTTGGCAGTAGAGCCCCCACATGTTCCCATAGCAACCTGCAACATCCCAGCAACGTTGTGAACAAGTCGTTGTGCAGCTAGGGCAAGGTCACGTCACGCAGTGAATGACCAAGGTCAGAAAGTCTGGCAGGCACCGGTCTCCTGTGGGACGCTTGGGACCTGTGCAATCCATGTTTGGCGCTGCTGTGTTTTCACAGAGCAGCACGCATGGCAGGGTCCGTGCCCAGCAGCCCCCTTCCTGTCTGTCCTGCCCACAACACCTCCCTTCATCCACAAACCATGGGACTGTCAAGAACTAGCTGAGGGGAACACTGGGTGCACTGCTGTAGTGGTGAGTTCAGGACATCCTGGGTCTCTGTGCAGGGCTGTGCACGTGATGCCACCCCCAGAGCTCCTGGGGGGCTGTTGCACAGACTAAGGTGTGAATGTCACCTCTGCAGCCTGTCCTGCTGTTGCCCTGACACCCCCCAACTACTATCTGCAAGAAAGCTAGGACAATCTAGTTGGGACCAAAACAACAGCTTATTTATCTAGAACTCACTTTTTCAGGAACCTCAACCACACAGAACACAGGACTAGAAGGGAAGCAGAAAAAGATTTCTAAAGCCAGGATTGTAACATCACTCACTGGTATCTCACCATGAAAAAAAAAGGTAACCATGAACCATGGTAATCATGTCGCGATGTACATGTGTATCAGATCATCACACTGTGTACCTTAAATACATACAACTGTTTCTCAGTTATACCTCAATAAAGCTGGGGGGAAAATTTAAATTAAATAAATTTTAAAAATTAAAATCTTAAAAAAACCTGACTGGCAAGTGAGTTGGGCCCTCATTCGGGGCATTTGCTGTCCTCTGGTACGACCCCCGAGTCAGTCTGGTGATCCAGCGTGACAGTTAATTTTATGACTGGATCAGGTGTGCCCAGATGTCTGGTTAAATGTTATCTCTGGGTGTGCCTGTGACAAAGGGTGTTTCTGGGTAAGACTGGCATTTGACTTGGTGACTCAGTGGAGCAGATGGCCCTCTCCAATGTGGTCAGGCCTCGTCCAACCCATTGAGCACCTAAGTAGAAAAAAAAGGTGGAAGAGGAGGAATTCATTCCTGTTTTCCTGCCTCACTGCTTGAGCCGGGACATGTCATCTCATCTTCCGCACTCACACGGGGATTTACCCCTCTGGCTCCCTGGTTCTCAGGCCTTCAGATTTTGACTGAATGACATCAGCAGCTTCCCCCGGTCCCCAGCTCACAGATGGCAGATTATGGGACTTCTCAGCCTCCATGATCACGTGAGCCAATTCCCCTAAAGAATATCCTCTTTATCTATCTATCTATCTATCTATCTATCTATCTATCTATCTATCTCCCATTGGTTCTTTCTGGAGAACTCTAATACAGGTATGACTTCTCCCTTCATTTCAGGTGAGGCCACAGAGGACTGGACAACTAAGTCCCCATGACTGTTCTGTGAGAAAAAGACGAGGCTCATTAGGAGTGTGGATGAGATGTTCACTGAGAACTACATGTGTGTGGTGGTTCCAGGGTCACATGAAAATATTCTGTGTTCATTCAGAAGGACTTATACCTACCAAATGGCACACACACACACACACACACACATCCTATTTGTTCTGTTTCTCTGGAAAACCTACATTAATACATCTGGTTTTCCAGCCAATAGAAGACGGGAAGAGCCTGTGAGCAGAGCAGATGCCTCTCCCAGGCCCTTTCTACTGGGCCTGTGCACCTGTCCCCTAGCACCTGGGAATATTGGCTGAGAAGGACTCACAGGTGCCCCTTCTCAGGAGGATTTTCCTAAGTAGAACAAGATCCAACTTGCCCCAGGAGTTTCAAGCATCCGCCAAAGGCTGGCTGCTTTGCCTCCAGTGGAGCTGGCTCTGGGTGTCATTCACACTCCAGGGCTCCCGGTGCCATGGCCTCCAGCTGAGACTGCCCTTGCAGAACCTTTCCCCTGCCCAGCCTTTCTCCTGAGAGCAGGCCTTTAATAAACCACACACATCGGAATCCTTCTTCAGGTCTGCTTCTAGGAAACCTGAGCTGGACCTGAGGGCCTGGAAGACAGGAGGTGCTGGTGCGCCATTAGCCGAGCACTGTTTCCAAGGCAGACGCTGGGGTGTCATCCTTCCCTGCTCCCTCCCATCACAACAGACAGCAAATCGACCCCAAGACCTGCAACTGGGATCCTTATCTTGAACCTGTCCACTTGTCTCCATCCCTGTGGACACCACCCCAGTTCAGGCACTGTCATTTCCCATGGGTGTTCCTGCCACTTGCTGTGCTGCTCTCCAATCTGTTCTCCTCGGGCCACCAGAGAGAGCAAATGGGACCAGGTCCCTCCCCTGCTCAAACTGCTCAATGACTTCCACCCCAATTGGAATACAGTCCTACGTGCCAACATGACCCAGCGTGACCCTCTCTCTCCTCGCCGCCGTTCTTCCCCCTGCATGCCTCCCAGCAACCCCCACCTCACCCCCTCTGCATGCCCAGAACCGTCCTGAGTGTCATGGACTGTGTGTGGGGATCTCCGCTACCCGGGAGTGCTCTGCCTGGACAGCTCTCCCCACCTCGCTGCCTGGCCCCTCCTTCCTGCCCATTCTTCTAGGCACGTTTTGGACGCCTCTTCTCACCAGCAGCTGCCTGGATCTCTCTGTGTGCCCCCTTGCATTCAGAGTCAAGCACTCAGAAAGCATAGCCATCTGGGGCCACCTAGTGTGGGAACAAGAGCGCTGGCTACTTACTTCCATGGCTTCTAAAAGCATTCCCAAATCAGAGCGCAGAACAGTCTCTTCTGACACAGAGAAGGAGAAGGTCCTCTAGGGAATCCAGACTTTAACCAGACATGTTCCGGTCCTTTGTTGTGGTCACTCTGGCCTCCTTACACAAGCGGGTGGGTTACACCTCAGGCTGGTGGCTCCCTCTTCTGGAAACCCCTCCCCAGGAACCTGCATGGCCCACCCCTCACCTCCCTCACCTGTGAGGTGACCCAAATGCCCTCAGTGAGAACTTCCCAGACCATACCATTTAAAATCGCAGCTCCCCTGTCCCTCATACTCCAGCACCCCATCACCCTCCAACACATTATAAATTACTTATTTTTCTTGTTTAGTGTCTGTTTCCTAATAGAACATAAGCTCCAGGAGGGCAGGGTTTGCTTTTGCTGTATGGTTCAGTGCTGCAGCCCCAGTAATCCGGTGTCTTGTACACAGAAAGAGCTTGATAACTCTGTTGAATAAATGTATCCAATAGAAGCAGAGACATACAGCTGAGGTGTATGGGACAGGGTAACGTGAATCTGCAGACTAGATTTAGGAAGCACGCAGCCTAGGGGCTTTGAAGCTGTGCTTGGCAGGAGGCCCGATGGTAAAAGAGAACCTGGAAAAATCAGAACTGCTCAACCCAGTTTGCTCCCTTTCAATTCTCTCAGGGAATATGGTCTCAAAACTGAAAGGGGAGCAAGACCTAAGCAATGGTATGAATCAGCTCTGAGATGCTCATGAGCAGAGACAAGCCACATTCTTCAGTTTTTCTCAACCATACCTGACCCCTTCTTCCAGGTCAGCAGGAAACAGTCTGCATGACTCTGTGGCGGCCTCTTCCCTTCAGGGTTAGTCAAGAGTCCTTTGAGGGCACCTGGAAGTGTCTGCACTCGCCTGCAGTGTCTCCCAGTCCTGTCCCACCAGTCGTATGAGGGCATGGGGCTCCCCAAATGACATCCTCACCCTCTTGGCCACCGGGGCCTTTTTTGAGTCTGGGTAACAGGGAAATGTGCTTCAAGGGGGAGGACACAGGAGGTGCGACAGGGCAGCCCCATAATTTCAGATAGGCAGGGGACCCCCTGGAGGAGCCAGGACGAGCTCACCAGGGTTTTCAGGCATTTGAAAAATCACAGGGAATGGTTAGAGGCAAAAGAACTGTGGACATTGGAAGGGAGAGGGGCAGAGAGCAAAACTACAGGCCAGTGCATGTGCCCTGGGGACTGACAAGAGCCTGGGTTAGATGAACACACCAACGCACGTAACTGAACTGATGACTTACGTACACGGAGAAGCAGGAACAGCTCCAGGAAGTTGACTTGCATCCAACTCACTTCATATCTCACTGCATTTCTTGATAGAACAAAATGCAACATACAAAAGAACACCTGACCTTCAGCAAGAAGATTTCAAAGTCTTGGTACTGACCACGGTAGACAAGTTGTGGAAATGTTGGCCAGACACGTCATCATACCACAGAGTTGCACACTTACTGTGGTGTGCTAGACATTGGAACCACAGGGATGAATAAAACATCTTCCTGCCCTAGAGAAACTCAACCCGGTGAGCAAGACAGCTATTTCAAGAAGTAATTATGATACACTTTGATAAGTGCTGTAATTGAGGCATTTAGAAAGTGCTGTGTGCGACAGTACAATTAGGTGACTTTGTCCCTGGTTGAAGAACATTAATTATTTAACATCAAGGTGGAGAGAGGTCTCTACTACTGTACCACAAAGATTTATGTCAACTCTATGTTGTGAAAACTCTTTTCAAGACTTAGATGAAAACCTCAGAGTCACGTTAATCTAATTTGCCAATGACATCAACTTGCAGAGGATAGTTAATACGTTGGCCATGGATCAGGGTTCAGAAAAACCTCCCAAACCTAGACAAGTACATCAAAACTACAGGAAAAAAACTGACAAGGAAAAATGTAAAGTCACCATTTGCATTCAGAGATGATTTTAAGAGTTCTGTGAAAGGCTTCTAGAGAGCTTAGCTGTCTGCAAGTTCAGCATAAACCAGTCTTATCAAAGTGCTGCTAAAAGTCAAAGGAGCCATTTGGCATACGATAATAGTATGATATCTACACCAGAGAAGGTATAAGTTCTGCTCTATTTCATACCGATTAGACTGCTTTCTGGAAGCCTATACTTTATTAACTGAAGGTGCTCACCCAGGGTGAAGAGTCTAGAGACTGAGAAAGCAGTTGGAGCCCCAAGGATCCTGGCAGCACAATAGAGGCACCAAATCAGACCCGTCCTTCTGCCAGTCCCCTGCCTTCATCAGAACTGAGGGGCCCGTGCTGATGACAGCCCTTACCCTGTGGACCAATTGGACCTAGAGCTAGTTTTTGCAGCTCTGTGCTGCAGACTCGTAGGTCTGGGCTCTGCTCTGATGCTCTGGCCCGCAGCTCCCTTTCTTCCCCCTCCAGGAGGAGTGGCTGGCTTCCTTTTACTCAAGTCTCTTGAGCATTTCAAGTTTTTTCTAACATCAGCTGGTGCTTGGTTCTGGCTTCCTGCTTCCTGCCTGCCACTGCCCCATTTCGGACGACACCACTCTGAGTCCATTGCACAAGCTGGCCTTGCATCAGCACTGCTCCGTTTTCGTACCCCTGCTTTTTCTGCCCCACCCCGATCTCTACTTCCCTTGGCTCTCAATGGCTACTGGACCAGATGTGACAAGCATGTCAGCTTCCCTTCTGCCTCATACCTGCTCCAACCAGTGTCCCCAACACGTGCAAGCACGCATGCACGCACACACTCATGCATGCACGGACACACTGACTCCTCTATCCTGGCTGTTCTCCCAACCTCTCAAATCCAGGGGCTTTAACTTTTTGTGCCAAGGGGTAAATCAGGGCAGATGGGTAAACATTTCTCTGTGGCAGTTTTCAGTTCAGTAAGAGAAATGATAGCTGTTAAAATTCTTTGGCTCAGGAATATTGTGGAAGGTATTTCTATGCTTGTGGGGAATTAGACCAGGCCAATGTCCCCAAATCTGGTTGTACGTCGGCTTGTGTAAATGCAGATCCCAGGGCCCACTACAGACCTACTACATGAGAATTCAGAGTGGAGGGTAGGAATCTGTATTCTTAGCAAGGTCACCAGATTATTTGATGTGGTTGGTCCTGAAAATGGGATCTGAGATTCACTGGATAGGTGTTCTTGCCTCTAAAGTAAAGACGGCATTTATTCTTTTCATAATGATGATTCTGAGAGGTCAAGAAACTGTTCAAAATATTACAGAGTTTAAAGGGTAAGTGTCAGAGCTCTCCCTTCCTCATCATGTAGTCAGGATCGCATCATTTCTCAGATTCAAGGACGCCGTCGCTGCTGGGGATTACTTCCTGCTCGAGCTACAGCTGGAAGGTCAAGGGCACAGACCAGGCCTTTCCAAAGGCTGCATTCCCAGAGTGTCTCAGGGTGAATTCCCTGCGTCACTGGTGTGGCCTTGCCTTATGAGCACACTGTTGGCCATGGCCTGCCTCTGTGGATGCCTGGGAACAGCTGTGAACATCTGCTTCCCTCTGTGACCTGGTGAGGCCAAGGTGAACCCATCGTGTCAGGCCAGAAGCCAGCACATAACCGAACAGCTGTTGTGGCTGATCGTGCAGGAGACCAGACCTCCCCTCCACTGGGAGGTCAGCCCGTCCTCCTCTGTCTCAGTGTCTGGCCTCAGTTTTCCTTCTCCCTAAAGAAAAAGTTTTGAATTCCCATCATTGAGTACTTGAGATTAGCATCTCTCTCTATTTATATATACATATATATATATATATAAAGTATATTACATATACAAAATTACATATAGTGTATAAACGTGTATATACATGTTATCTATCTATCTATCTATGTGTCTATCCATCTATAGTGCCTGACATTTATCTGGCAATTTCTAACCCTTCTATCAGGGGTGGGCACTCTCTTTTTCAATATATCACCTTGACACAAATGAAATATCCCCACACCTGAAAAGAGTCTAATAGTAATCAGCATCGCCCACAGTCACAGTAGAGCAGTTTTACCTCCCAGTATTACATTTCATCTCATGATGTGCTGATGATATACAAATAAATATATGCAAATAAACTGGAACACATTTCACTAATGCTGGATTAAAAGGGACAACCTTTCACTAAATGAGCCCAGAGCAGTTGCAGCAATAGCTGCAATAACCTACACATTGGGACAGAGCAAGGAAGGGCAGAAAAGGAAGCATCCAAGAGCTTAGCTGTCCCTGGAGCACCGCATGGGAATGAATGTGCATTCAGAAGTCAGAAATCCCACAACAGCTGCTCAGAACCACTGATGCCTGTGAAATCCGCCCACCATAAATCCAGGGCCTTGGTGGGATTTATGGTCAATTTGGAGGCCAAACAAGATGTTCTAATACCAAAGCAGCACACTAAGGGATTCAGAGACTCTGGTGTTCTTGAAAAAGCAAAAACATGTGCAGGGACCTGCCATCCACCATCTGCAGGACAGTGAAAGCCCTGCCCAGGAGATCTGCTGTCCCTGAGGGCCCTCATTGTCAGCAGACAGAACTGGGATCTCTCCCCTCCCTTCTCCCACCAAAGATGTGATGGAACAGATCAGTATGACATTACATCAAAGGCATCGCTGATAGACAAGCCATCAGAATAGTAGAACCCCTGCCCCAGCTTGTCTTGAAGCTTCTTGGCCAGCTTGGACAACCACTCCCTTGGGGGTGGGGTAGTGCCCAGCCCCACGAGGAGTGTATCGCCCTACTCATCAGGGGGAATCACGTTTATATTTGTCACCGGTTTTATCAGCCCTGCCTGCAAGTCATATTGCATATCGGGTGGCTAACGGGATCCGCAATAGAGCTTGGCCCTTCCCGACCAAGTGGGGAGCATATGCCTGTGTGGGGGGAGGGAGATGGAGTAGGGATGGGGCCAGCCACATATGTCACTGGCTGGGACCACCCACACGGTGCAATGGGAGGATCCTCAGAAAAGTCCCTTTACCCTTAAATATCTTTCTCAAAGGGGAACTGTGGCATCTGGGTTTCTACCATTACAGTTATTGTTTCAATTAAATTACTCCATAATGCTACTGCTGAACTGGAAGGAGTAAGGAATTAAAGCAGTAACTCCACGAATAGTTGTCTAGTCCCAGTTAGCTTATAAGATGAGTTAAGTAGATCTAGCAGAGACTGAGGACGGTAAGCTTTGGTGGCAGGGGACAGGCCCATGGTGCGGCTGGTAGAGCAGCCCCACAGTGGTGCCGGCGCCCGTGCAGACACGTGGACAAGGAGGGAGCAGACAACCAGCTGGGTGGAGGCGGAGGGGAAAGTAGGCCGGGAGTGTCCAGAATAAACAATTTTCATAACAGGTGAAGCCACAGTGGACTCTACACGCAGTTTCTCTCCATTACAATGAGGTGGAGGAAATGCAATAGAATTGGTCTAACAAGCCGCACAGAATCATCCTGAAAAACAAATTGTTTTCATCCCTTTGTTGATTGTTCTGCCCAGGATCTGGACAAAAGAGTACCACAGACTCAAGCTCTGCCTCCTCCGCAGCTTGCCAGTCAAAGACAGACACAGAAGTAGGACACAGAGAGCCGGAACAGACACGGAAATGTGAATGGACGGTGTGTATTTACAGCCAGTGTAACTCTGGAAGGCACGGCTGCAACCCACGCCGCAGCTGGGAGACGAACACCCAACATCCAGCAGACCCATCAGTCAGGGTCCATCCATCCTCCACTCATCCTCGGTGGCCTTCTTGCCAAGCCCTGTGCTGGGAGTTTGGAGGTGTATAAAGATAAAGACGAGGTCTTACTCTCAAGAAGGTTACCATCTGGAGGGGAGTTAGGGCACGCAAACGATGGAGGGGCAGGAGCATGGACATGGAGTCAGACAGGGGCCACCAGAATTCAATTTCATGGTGCCACCTGGAGCCACTGTTTCCTCTTCTGTAGTAAGGGGTAATATCGTCCACCTCCAGGGTAATATACACACTGAAGGAGCTCATAAAAAGTCCTCATGCAATGACAGACCTAATAAATGTTCCCTTCCCTCCTTTCTTCCACAGATCACTGTGATTCAAGGCACAAAGTGACATGCCACAAGAGAGTGTTCTGAGAGCTCAGAGAATGGAGGTGAAGTTATTTACAGTTGGGGGAGCTCAGAGAAGAGTTCATGGAAGAGGCTGCATTTGAACCTGGCTTTGAAAATGGGCAGATCTGGTCGTGTAGAAATAGAAGAGGAGAGGTCCAGACTGAGTAATATTGAGCACCTTCTCATACACCTGCTGGTCACTTGTGTGTGTGCTCTGGAGAAATGCCTGTTCAGGTCCTTTGCCTGCTTTTAAATAAGGTTATTTGTTTTCTTGCTGAGTTGTAAGAGTTCTTTACATATTTTGAATATCAACGCCTTATCAGATACATGGTCTGCAAATATTTTCTCCCACTCCGTGGATTGCTTTTCATTTTGTTAATTGTTTCCTTTGCTGTGCAGAAGCTTTTTAGTTGGATGTAATCGCGTTTGTCTATTTTTGCTTTTGACGTCATATCCAAGAAATCATTGCCCAGTCCAATGTCTAGAAGCTTTTTCCCTGTGTTGTCATCTAAGGAGGAAAAAATAATTTTAAAAGTAGCTAGAGGGCCGGCCCGGTGGCGCACTGCTACAGTGCGCCGCTTGGGAAGCGCGGCGGCGCTCCCGCTGAGGGTTCGGATCCCACATACAGACCGGTTCCCGCTCACTGGCTGAGCGAGGTGCGGGGGCAACACCGAGGGTTGCAATCCCGTTGCCGGTCCCGGTCCGGTGCGGGGACGACACTGAGGGTTGCGATCCGTTGCCGGACACGGAAAAAAGACAAAAGACAAAAAAATAAATAAAAAATAAATAAATAAATAAAAGTAGCTAGAAAGCCAGGCATTCATTATGGTATGGTATTTCTTTGGGTTGTTATGCTTCATGCCTTAGAAGTTCGTCATTGTCAATGCTGTCTTGTGGTGGTAACCCATGAGGTTTCTAAAACCACCCAATCCCATTATCCAGGAGAGTAGTTCAATCATCCAAAACAAGAAGAACTAGACAGGAGGGCACATTAAATGTTTGAGCAGAGATAAAATATAACACACTCTGTATTTTATTACATAGGAAAAAATGAACAATCCAACTAGACATAGCCACAACCATCAGAATGGGAGGCTAAGATTTGAAACTTGGTTCTGGAAATATGGTTCCTAAAACCATATTTGAAGTTTCTTTTCTCAATTAAGATGTTTGGGCCGGCCTGGTGGCGCACTGCGCTAGTGCGCCGCTTGGGAAGCACGGCGGCGCTCCCATCGAGGGTTCGGATCCCACATACGGACCGGTTCCCGCTCACTGGCTGAGCGAGGCGCGGGGGCAACACCGTGGGTTGTGATCCCGTTGCCGGTCCCGGTCCGGTACGGGGGCGACACTGAGGGTTGCGAACCATTGCCGGACACGGAAAAAGACAAAAAAAAAAAAAGATGTTTGAGATTTGCTCTTTCCTGATACACCTATGATACATTCCTTGGCCTTTCAGGATTTTAATTTTAAAAGGAGTTACAATAAAAGTGCATTTTATCTCAAATATATATAACCTTCATGATAGAGTTTGGAAGTGTTGTCCCCCCAAAACTCATGTGGAAATCTGATCCCCAACATGGCAGTGTTGGAAGCTGTTTGCATCATGGGGGCGGATCCCTCATGAATGGATTAATGCTCTCCCTGGGGAGTGGGGGGAGTGAGTGAGTTCTCGCTCTGCTAGTTCCCGTGAGAGCTGGTTGTTTGAAAGACCCTGGCACCTCCCCTCCCTCTCTCGCTTCCTCTTGCCATGTGATCTGCTTGTACCCACTGGCTGCCTGCCGTTTTCCGCCATGAGTAGAAGCAGCCTGAGGACCGTGCCAGATGCAGCTGTCCCAGAATCGTAAGTCAAATAAACCTCTGTTCTTTATAAATTACCCAGTCTCAGGTATTCTATTATAGCAACACAAAATGGACTAATACACTTCATTATGGGTTTTATTACTCTGTGTAGGTTCACACACAAGAAAAAAAAAAAACAGGAAGGGTGGGAGAGAAAGAGAAAAAAAAAAGAGAGAGAGAGAAACAAAGAAAAGGACAGAAAAGAATATGTTTGACCAACTCTGGGGCCAGGAACAGGTTTGATTTAAGAGCACTCGGTAATTACCCACTCTCCCATCTCTGAGGTCCTCTTCACGGGCTGTTAGAAACAGGAAACTCGCAGCATTTCAGGGCTCATTGGAGGGGAGACCTACCAGCTGGTTCCTATACTTAAGACAGGAGTCTCACAGGTTCCTTTGCAAATGTCAGGAATGTAAGACCTGCTCCCAGACGAATATCTCAGGAAAGACGTTCTAGGGCAGCTGGGGACACTTGTTTCTACTCCCTTTACATCCATAGCCTATTTGACTGACACGCCTGGCTTTCTGCTGAGATTTTGAGATTTCCAGCAGGGAATTCTTTGCAACTGTATATGATACAACATTTGCCACCAAAATAAAAACCTGCCTTTCTTTTTTGAGGATAAACACTATCATCAATGGACAGATGGAGGGATTACAGTCCCCAAAGTAAGACACAGCCCAAGATCTTGGGCTCAAAGTCAGAGAAGGGTTATCGTTTTTGATTGAAGCTTTAGATTAAGGAGACATTCACTGCCATAGTTCAATGTAAATTGGCTTGGAAATGTGACATGCTGTGAAAAGAAGCTAAAATGACATTGCAAAGGGAAGAATAACAGTCATATCAGAATCTTAAAAAATATGAGGTGGGTAATGAGAATTTCTCAGTATGTCCCTGGCACTGTCCCTAGGGAGGAGAAAGAGAGGGTATATGGTGTCTGGTCTGCTTGGCCATCTCATTGTGAACTAATAACATGGTATTCTGGTCTGTAAAGTGGAATGAATCAGTTCACCAGGATTTGACTAGATCTAGGTTGTAAGAGAATTCCTGAATATATTTTAAAAACACAGCAATAAAAGTGATAGTTAAGATACACTGAGACTTCACTGTGTTCCAGGCTCCATGCAAAGAGCTTCGTATATGTGATCTCACTTGAACTTCAGAAAAACACTATTATTTACACCACCACCATTGCCAGCACCACCACTCCCATTTTATAGTTAATGAGGCTTAAAGGAGTAACTTGCCCAAGGTCAGCAGCTAGTAAATGGCAGAGCAGAGATTTGAGCCCAGGGTTTATCTGGCTGCAACACCCACTCATTTAATCACTGACTGAGACAGTAGAAGTGACTGAGTCCCTGAGACTCAAAAGAGCTGGGAGTAAAGACACATAATAGAAAGAAACCACCACAGACCAGGGTTCCAAACACCATTCTTCAAGTGAGGTTCCGTGCAACCTTGGACAATCACTTACGTTTGCTGAGCCTTGGATTCCTTGCCTGTAGAGTGAGGGTAACTAATAGAACCTACCTCAAAGGTATCATGAGGATTAAGCAAAACAGCACAGTAGGGGGCCTGTTGCTATGATGCGGGCTCACGTAGCTCATTGGGTCTTCCCAGCAGAGCTGAGAGACATGACATGGAGACACTACTACAGACCCCTGGGATGAATCTGAGTGAAGGAGGATCTCTTCCTAAGTCCCTTCAAGAGAGTCTTAATCTTCCCCACAGTCTTTTTAATTTAATCTATGAATATGGATATGATGATTGTCTTAGTCTCTTGTGGCTTCTGTAACAAAGTACAACAAACTTGATGACTTTAAACAACACACATCTGTTCTGTGATGATCCTGGAAGGCAGAAGTATGAAATCAGTTTCACTGGGCTGAAGTCAGGGTGTCAGCAGGGCCATGTTCCCTCTGGAGGCTCTACGGGAGAACTGGGCCTTAGGTGGAAGACTGCTGGCATGCCTTGGCTTGTGGCCCTGTCACTCCAGCCTCTGCCTCTGAGGTCACATTGTCTTCTTCTCGTGTATGTGGGTGTGTGGGTGTGAGTGAAATATCCCTCTCCTTCTCTCTTCCAAAGACACTTGTAATGACATTCAGGGCCCACACAGATAATCCAGGATCATCTCCCCACTTCAAGAACCTAAACTTTATCACATTGGCAAATATGCTTTTTTCATATAAGGTAACATTTACAGGTTCCAGGGGTAGGGTCTGGTATATTGGGGGGCCATTGTTCAGCTTACCACAATGATGCTGTATATGTCTTGCTTATCCTGGGAGAAAATTGAGGGTCTGAAATAGGTTTCTATTTAAGTACTTATATAAAGCCCCACAGTGTAACAGGTGTTTTGGGGTTACACAACAGAAACAAAGGACTCAGCTCTTGTATTTGAGAAGCTTGAAGATGAGGTGAAGGCATAGAATAGCTCCAAGAAAATTCCATAGCAATCTCCAATGAGGTGGTAGAAATTCAATCCAGAATCCAGACTGAGTTCAAAGTGTAGAGGAAAATCACTGGGGCGGTGGGGGGTGGGGGGGAAGGCCATGATGCACAGTGGGAAGAGTTAAAGAAGGTTTAATAGAAAAGCCTAGGGCTGGCCCGGTGGTGCACTGCTACAGTGCGCTGCTTGGGAGCGCAGCGGCGCTCCCGTGGAGGGTTCGGATCCCACATACAGACCAGTTCCCGCTCACTGGCTGGGCAAGGTGCGGGCGCAGCACCAAGGGTTGCGATCCCGTTGCCGGTCCCGGTCCGGTACGGGCGCGACACTGAGGGTTGCGATCCGTTGCCGGACACGAAAAAAGACAAAAAAGGAGAAAATAAAAAATAGAAAAGCCTAGTCTTTAGCTAAACTGAAAGGGTCACATGTCCAGTGCTCAAGACGAGTGGGACGAATATTCTAATTAGGAGGATTGGCAAGGACAGAAGTTGGAAAAGAAAGAGGACAATCCGGCTGTCAGATGTGGAGCAGTGAGAGAGAAGACCGACTAGCCAATGGGGAGCTCACTGATGGAAAGCCTTGACCATGAGGATAAATAATTTAGATATGAATCAAAAGGCAATAGGGATCCATGGCAAGTTCTTGAGCAGAGGAGGGCTATCACAATACTGCGCAGTAGAGCCTGGAGAGACTGGAGTTAAGAAAGCCGTTAGGAGGCTTTTTGACAAAATTCAAACCCAAATAAGGATAGTGAATGTATTTGTCTGTTTCTGTTGCTTATAACAAAATATCTGAAACTGGGTGATTTATAAAGAAAAAGAAATTTATTGCTTATAGTTTCTGAGGCTGGGAAGTCCAAAGTCCAAGGGACATATTTGTTGATGGCGACAGTGACCCAGGGGTCTCACATTGCAACATGGTAGAAACAGAGAGAACAGAGAAAACAACCTCCTCATTTACTCTCTTTTTAAGACCCCCAGAACCACACCTCTGACCACCATTTTTAATCCCTTCAGTACTACATAGTCCTACAGTCTAATCACCTCTTCAAGGCCCCACCTTTCAGTTACCATAATAGGATTTCCCACCCTCTTAACAGTCACAGTGGGGGCCAAGTTTCTAATATATAAAACTTGGGGACACAATTCAAGCTTCAGTGAGTTCTGGGGAAACATAACTAAATCCACTACACTCTGCCCCTGGCCCTGCAAAACTCATGTCCTTTTCACATAAAATACATTCATTTCATCCCCAAAGTCTTGTTTCAACTCAAAAGTCCAAAGTTCAAAGTCCTGTCTGTGAAATCAAAAAGAAGTTATCTGCTTCCAAGATACAATGGTGCAACAAGCACAGGGTACGTATTCTCATTCCAATAGGGAGAAACAGGCCAAAAGAAAGGTGTAATAGGTCCCAAACAAGTCCAAAACCCAGCAGAGCAGGCATTGGATCTCAAAGCTGGTGAATCATGTACCTTGATTCCATGGTCGATGTCCTCTGCATGCGGGGGTGGGGATTGGGTCCCCAAGTCCTTGGGCAGCTCTGCTCCTATGACTTTTCTGGTCTGAGGCCACACTTCAGTTCTCCCAGGCTGTTGTTCCACTCTGGTAGCTCCACAGCTCTGGGGTCTCCATGGCAATCCCGCTCTCAAGTCTCCACTAGATATGGTGCTGATGGAGCTTTTCTGCTGCAACTCCAACTCCAAATTTCCTCTTGGCATCGCTATAGTGAAGACTCTGTGCAATGAACCCACCCCTGCCACAGATCTCTTCCTGGGCCCCCAGGCTTTACCATATATCTCTTGAAATCAGGGTGGAGGCTCCCAAGCCTTCACAGCTTTGGCATTCTGTGAGTCTGCAGACCTAACACTATGTGGATGCTGCCAGTGCTTCCAGTTTGTATCTTTCAAAGCTCTGGGTCCAGCCATGCCTGGGGCCAATTTAGCCAAGGCTGGAGCAGCAGGGGTACGGGAAGCAGCTTCCTGAGTTGGTCCTGGGCAGTGATCTTGTGGAAGGCACTTCAGGCCTGTTCTCCAAGACCATTCTGTGTCTCTAGGTCTTTGGGCTTGAAATAGAAGTGTTGGCTCCAGAGGCTTCTGCAATGCCTTGAGGGTATTTTTCCCTTTCCCTTGATAATCTCTTTCTTTCGAACTAATCTTCTCAGCACCATTGGACTTTTCCAGAGAAAATGCTCTCTCTGCTTCTCTACCACATGGCTGGGCTGCAAATTTTCCAAATCTTTATACTCTGCTTGTCTTCTAAACCCTGGCTTTATGTCATGCCTTCACTGCCATAACTCAGAGTAGGCTGTTAAAAGTAACTATGCAGCTTCTTGAATGTTTTGTTTCTTAGAAATTTCTTCCCCCAAATACTCTGGTTCACAACTCTTTAAGTTCCAACTTCCACAAAGTCCTAGGGCACGGACACAATGCAGCCAGGTTCCCTGCCAGTTCACAGCAAGGGCGATCTTTGCCCCAGTTGCCAGTAAGTCCCTTCTCATTTACACCTGAGATCTCCTTAGAATGGTCTTTACAGCCCATATGTCCATCAGCATTCCGCTCGCCACCATTTAACCAGTCTCTAAAACATTCCAAACTTTCCCTGGCTTTCTGTCTTCTCAGTCCTGCAAACTCCTCCAACCTTTGCCTAACACCTAGTTCCAAAGCTGCTTCCACATTTTCAAGTATTTGTTGTAAGCCACACCCCACTACTCTGGTATCAATTTTCTGTATTAGTCCGTTTCTGTTGCTTATAACAAAATACCTGAAACTAGGTGATTTATAAAGAAAATAAATCTGTTTCTGAGGCTGGGAAGTCCAAAGTCCAAGGAGCATATTTGGTGGTGGTGACAGTGACCCAGGGGTCTCACATTGCAAGATGATAGAAGCAGAGAGAGCAGAGAAAACAACCTCCTCATTCACTCTCCTTTTAAAGTCCCCAGAATCATGCCCATGATCACCATTATTAATCCATTCACTACAGCATGGCCCTACAATCTAATCATCTCTTCAAGGCTCCACCTTTCAATTACCATAATAGTATTTCCCACCCTCTTAACAGTCACAGTGGAGGCCAAGTTTCTAATACATAAAACTTGGCAGACACAACTCAAGCTTCAGTGAGTTTTGGGGGGACATAATTCAATCCACTACACTACCAGACTTCAAATTATGCTACAAAGTTATAGTAACCAAAACCGCATGGTAGTGGCATAAAAACAAATATTTGGACCAATGGAAAATAATAGAGACCCAGAAATCAACTCACAGACTTACAGTCAACTTATTTTTGACAAAGACAACAAGAACATACATTAGGGAAAGGATTGCATCTTTAATAAATGGTGCTGGGAAAATTGGAGGCAACGGGATTGCAACCCTCGGTGTTGCTCCCGCGCCTCGCTCAGCCAGTGAGCGGGAACCGGTCTGTATGTGGGATCCGAACCCTCGGGCGGGAGCGCCGCCGCGCTTCCCAAGCGGTGCACTATCCAGTGTGCCACCGGGCCGGCCCCCGACCACCATTTTTAATCCACTCACTACTGCAGGGTCCTACAGTCCAATCACCTCTTCAAGGCCCCACCTTTCAGTTACCATAATAGGATTTCCCACCCTCTTAACAGTCACAGTGGGGGCTAAGTTTCTAAGACATAAAACTTGGGGACACAATTCAAGCTTCAGTGAGTTTGGGAGACATAATTAAAGCCACTACGGTGAAGTTGGAAATAATGGGAAGGACAGAATTGGAGAGATAATTCAGAGAAAGTGTCAGAATAAAGGCTTAACGGAGCTGGAAGGACGACGGTGCATCCATGGTGGGAAGGTGAGAAACAGGGCTGTTCTCTCCAGGAAAAGCCCACAATTTCCCCTCCAGACACTCCTTCATGTTACCAGATTCTGGGAACTTTGGAAGTAACATAATGGCTACAATGTATCCTGTATAAGACAGGCTACTTTACAGACAGTTTTTTCCAAATTAAAGAATGTATTATTATGGTCCTTTTACAGATGATGAACTGAGTAATTTGTCTTCAATCATAAGACTTTGACTGCAAAGTGTCTCTCCACTTCTCACTCTCTTGTTTGTTCGTCCACTCATTCGTTCACTCATTCATTCATTTAACTAGTAATTGAGAACCTATAATGTTCCCGTCACTGTTCTAGGAGCTAGGGATATAATGTGCAAAGACTTCGTGCTTAACCTAAAAGAGTTTACAGTCTAGTTAGGAGATAGCCAAGGAATTCTGGTGTGATAAGATCATTGCTTTAACAAAAGTATGAGAGGGCATAGTAGGACTGCAGCAGAAGGAGCCCCTGAGTATGTCTGGGAGAGCCAGAAAGAGCTCCACAAGGAAGAAAGTCTGGCTTTGTCTGAGACTGGGAAAAGGAGTAGGAGTTCGCCAGACAGAAGTGGGGAAGATTCCTTCCAAGAAGAGAGATGAGTGTGTGTACGGAGGTGTGGAGGAGCCGGAGGAGTCTGGGGAAGCACAGGAGGCAGAGATTGCTGCAGGGCAACCTCCAGGCACGGGGCATGAGCTGGGGTGGGAGACCAGGACCAGAGCACGGAGACTGAGGACAGGACTCCGCCCCACAGGTCCTTCCTGCGCTGAGGTTCTGTTATTCCACACATGACACCTGAGCTCAACTCTATTTAAATTCAGTTAAACATCTATTGAGGGAATTTTGGATAACCTTTGCCCTTTAAAGAAAGTCTGCAGGTAAAATCTTTGTCCTCCAAGTAGCCATAAGCAACTGCTAATCCCACCAAGTGGTAAATGTCCTAGGAAATCGCTCCTCAGTCTCCGGAGCAGGAATCTTTTCCAGGCACGATCCCTGTATGGAGTCTTCTGTTCCTCCTCCAGGGCATCAGCAAAACTCCTCGTCACACTCTGTTTGGATCTAAGACCCCTGAGACCTCCACACGGACCTGTCCAGAACCTGGAGGCCAACAAACCCCACCTGTGACTCTCATCCCTGCTGTCCTAATTCACCAGCCAAGATGTGTCCTCTGGTGTCCTAGCATCTCCAGACCATGCCATGCTTCCTTCTCCCCAGTTTCCAGCAGCTGCTCCCTGCCTGCCCCCTCCTGCACCCTGTTATCATCCAGATCAGGTGTATCACCATCTTCAACCTCATCCGCCTCCTGACTTTACTGGAAACCTGGCCAAGCCCCCAGAACATCCCCCACCTTATTGCTCAAGCAGAGACCCCATTTTCCTTTGTACCCCAAATGTTGTAGGACCCCCTCACTTCCTATTGCTTCTTTCAGAACATGACTCTGCTGCTCTTGTGTACGAATTTCTCCTTGGAAGTCTGGGCCCAGAACATCTTCCCTCCGGTAGACCTCTGGTCTGTCTTTCTCCCGTCAGTTCTACCACCATGGCTCCACTCTTTCTCCATCCAGCATAGATCATGAAGTTCCTCACTTTCCCCACTCTGTTAACAAACCTGTGACTGTCCTCACCACCTTGCTTTTCTTTCACATGCTCCTTGTTACATCCAAATCTTGGATCAATCTAATGATCAGTTTTCCTGGCTGCCACCCATAGGCAGCTTGATCCTGATGCAGAAAAATCACAAAACCATTGTATGCAGATGACTTTACTGATGTATAGAGTCCAACCTCTAGTGCCTTTGTCAAGTCACAGATAGCTCCCTTTCCACTGCCGTATTAGTCCATTTCTGTTGTTTATAACAAAGTACCTGGAATTTTGATGATTTAGATTAAAACAAAATTTATTGCTTACAGTTTTAGAGGCTGGGAGGTCCAGAGTCCAGGGAACACATCTGGTGAAGGCCTTGGTGGTGGCGACGGTGACCCAGGGGTCTCACATGAGAGAAACAGCAGAGCACAGAGAGAGAGCTAAACTTCTCAGCTGGTTCCTCTTAAAATGATCAAAACCACACCCATGACCACCATTAACCTATCAACTTGTTACTCATCAGTCCATGCCCTAGGGCACAGTCCTCACCATCCAGTCACCTCTTCGAGGCCCCGCCTTTCAGTTACCATAGCAGTATTTCCCACCCTCCAACAGTCACAGTGGACATCAAGCTTCTAATACTTAAAACTTGGGGTCACATATTGATCCTTATCACATACCTTGCAATGGCCATTCCAACTTTCACTTCTTTTCTCAAACCCACTGAGAAATTAGAGTCTTCAGCCATGGACCCCCTCGGTTTCCTGCCCCGAGACCTTCATAACTGCCTGCACCTGCACTCGCCTCTGCTTCCTCCTGCATCCCCGGGGAAAAGGTGCGCTCTCCCTACATCCTCCTCTGCCACGACGGCTTCTATTCACTGGGCTACTCTTGTATAGTCTCAACTTCTGCTCCACGGGCTTTTCCGCAACAGCCTATGAAATTTGTCAAGTCTCTTCAATATTTCAAAAATTTTGATCGTACGTCTCTCCCTCCCCGCTCACTACCTTTCTCTCCCATTTCATGGTCAAACTGCCTGCCAGCTGTCTCCACTTCCTTCCGTCTCACTCATTCCTGAGCCCTCTGTGACCAGGCTCTGCTGCCACACCCCATAGCAACCACTCTGGCATGTGACACCAATGACCTCACATTCAGCAGTTCCAATGGACTCTTCCTTGTCTTCATGTTTCTCCCTCATGTGGCATTTGACGGTGTTGACCATCTCTGTCTCTAAAAGCTCCCTTGTCCCTTGGCTTCTCTGATCACGCTACACTCTCCGGGTTCGTCTCTGCCTCATCGACCATCATTTCTCAGCTTGTGTTAAGGCCTCCCATTCTCTGCTCATCCTTCTCATAACTACGTGCCCCCTTTGCCACTCTGTGTGACTGCCCTGGGAAATCTCATTCATTCCTTGGCTTC
Source organism: Galeopterus variegatus (assembly GCF_000696425.1). Taxonomy (NCBI): domain Eukaryota; kingdom Metazoa; phylum Chordata; class Mammalia; order Dermoptera; family Cynocephalidae; genus Galeopterus; species Galeopterus variegatus. The sequence continues at coordinate 78,839 of NW_007728306.1, read as the reverse complement.
GATGCCATCTAAGTGTGGATTACTTTGAACAGCACATCTAGTCTAGATCTCTCCTTGATCTTACTCTTGGGTATTCAGTTTCCTTTAGGATGCTCTGCTAGAACAGGCCACACAAAACTCACGTGACTCCGACTAAATTCCCTTTTCCTTCCCTCCCAACCTTGCTCTCCCTTCGCATTCTCAGTCTTGATAAAGATCAGCACCGGCCTCCCTGTCATCCAACCCAGAAACCAGGAGTCATCCTCCAACATGTGCTGTCGGGCTCTACTCACTTAAGAGCCCTCACACATCTCCTCTCTGCATCGCTCTTCTCGACAGAGCAAAGTCGTGGCTTATCTCATCTGAATGACAGCAAGAGTCTTTCAATTGGTCTCTCAGCATTCAGTCCTGCTGTCACCCTCTTCCCAATCTACCTTCCTCTCTGCTTCCAGAGTAATATTTAGAAGATGCAAAACCTCACTATGTGGTACACAACCCTTCAAGCTCTGCCACCATCCACATGTTCACATCCATTCCTGGAACCGTATGTTTCAAAACCAACCACTTGCATTTCCTGGAATATATCGAGCTATTTCCAGCTTGCAAGCCTTTGCTCCTCTGATCTCACTTCCTAGAATTGCTTTTCTCTCCTTTATTACTTGGCAAATAGCTACCTATCTTTTAAGACTTGGCTCAAATACCCCCTTGCCTGCTCTCCCACCGCTGGTTGGAGTCAACCTTCTGTTTCCCATGTGCAGATCTCTATCATAGCACCTCACAAGGCTTTATCGCATTTGGTTTTTTGTTTGTTTGTTTGTCTGCTTTTTATAGCAAGCACTTGTGGGAAGGAGCCATGTCTGATTCCTCTTGATATTTCCAGCACAGTGCCTGGCATGCAGAAGCTTTCAATAATTTTATGTCAGCTTTCTTGAAATATAATTTATATACAATAAAATTCACCATTTTTGGTTAAGCATCTCAGTGAGTTTTGACAAATGCATACAGTTCTGTACCATCACCATAGTCATGGTACAGAATATTTCCATCATTCCAAGATGTTCCCGTGAGCCCCTCTGTGTTCAATCCCCTCCTCCCACCCTCTGGCCCTTGGCAAACTCTAATCTGCTTCTATCAGTATAGTTTCGCCTTTTGTTGAATTTCATATAAATGAAATCAAATAAGAAATAGCTTTTGGGTCTGGCTTCTTTTCTTTAGTGTAATGTTTTAGCAATTCATCCATGCTGATGCATGTATCTCTAGTTCATTCCTTTTCCTTTTTGAGTAGTATTCCATTGTCTGAATACACCACAGTTTATCTAGTCACTGGTTGATTAACATTTATGTTATTTCTAATTTTTGGCTGTTATGAACAAGGCTGATAAGAAAGTTCAGGAGAAGATTAGCAAGAAATTGGTAAAGGGCCACAAAAAGCAATTACGTTGTGTAATGCAAAATACACTCATTATCCTGAACAAAATAATAAATAAAATTAGTTGGTTTTTTTTTTTAAAGAATGTGGGAGAAAAAAAAGAAAATGAAGAAAGAAGGAAAGAAGGAAAGGAAAGGAGGAAGGAAGGAAGGAAGGGAGGGAGGAAGGAAGGAAGGAAGGAAGGAGAAAGAAAAAGAAGAAAGAAAGAAAGAAAGAAGAAAGAAAGAAAGAAAGAAGAAAGAAAGAAAGAAAGAAGAAAGAAAGAAAGAAAGAAGAAAGAAAGAAAGAAAGAAGAAAGAAAGAAAGAAAGAAGAAAGAAAGAAAGAAAGAAGAAAGAAAGAAAGAAAGAAGAAAGAAAGAAAGAAAGAAGAAAGAAAGAAAGAAAGAAGAAAGAAAGAAAGAAAGAAGAAAGAAAGAAAGAAAGAAGAAAGAAAGAAAGAAAGAAGAAAGAAAGATGCGATCCGTTGCCGGTCACGAAAAAAGACAAAAAGGAAAAAAAAGAAAGAAAGAAAGAAAGAAAAGTTTGCAAGCAAGTCATTGTGGACAAATGGTAGGAGTGGAATTTCTGGGTCATATGATAAGTATATGTTGAACTTTATAAGAAACTGGCCAAACTGTTTTCCCAAGTGACCATAACATTTTTCCTTCTGGCCATCAATGCGTAGGAGCTCCAGTGATTCCATATCCTGTCACAGTCTTTTCAATTGTAACTATTTTAGTAGGTGTGCAGTGGTATCTCATTAACTAATCATGGTGAGCATATTTCATGTATTAATTTGTTGTACATATATCTTTGTTGGTAAAGAGTATGTTTAAATCTTTAGCCCAGTTTTTTAAAGGTGGGTTTTTTGTCTTTATTTTTCTTTCTTTTAGTTGAATGCATTCTTTATATATTGTGGATACATGCCCTTTGTCAGATATATGTTTTGAAAATACTTTCTCCCAACCTGTAGCTTGCTTTTTAATTTTTTAGCACTGTCTTTGGAAGAACAGAGTTTTAAATTTTGATGAAATCTAATTTATCAATTTTTGCTTTTTGTGTCCTATTTAATAAATAATTGCCTAGCCCAAGTTCACCAAGATTTTTCTCCTGTGTTTTCTTCTAGTTGTTATATAGTTTCAGCTCTTTTATCTACATCAATGTTCCATTTCAAGTTAATTTTTTTTTTTTTTTTTTTGTCTTTTGTCTTTTTCCGTGTCCGGCAATGGATCGCAACCCTCAGTGTTGCCCCCGTACCGGACCGGGGACCGGCAACGGGGTTGCAACCCTTGGTGTTGCTCCCGCGCCTCGCTCAGCCAGTGAGCAGGAACCGGTCTGTATGTGGGATCCGAACCCTCAGGCGGGAGCGCTGCCGTGCTTCCCAAGCGGCGCACTTATCCAGTGCACCACCGGGCCGGCCCTCAAGTTAATTTTTGTAAATGGTATGCAGTATTATTATAATTTTGGAAATGGCTATCTGTACTAGTCTATTTCTATTATTTCCAAAACATGTATCTGACAAAGGGCATGTATCCACAATATATAAAGAATTCATACTACTAAAAGAAAGAAAGAAAAAAAAGACAAAAAACCCAACTTTAAAAAACTGGGCTAAAAATTTAAACATACACTTTACCAACAAGATATATGTACAACAAATTAATACATGAAATATGCTTATAAAAAGAATACTCCAAAGTGGGTAATATATAAGGAAATGAAATTTATTTCTCATCGTTTCAGAGGCTGGGAAGTCCAAAGTCCAGGGAACACATCTTGTCGGGCATTGTCTGGACTCTCTACAGTGATGCAGGGTGTCACATGGCAAACAGCTGAGCAAAAGAGAGCTAACCAGCTCCCTCGCTCTCCTTTTAAAGCCATCAGAACCACGCCATGACCACCCATTAACACATCAGTGGATTAATCTATTCATGAGAGTATAGTTCTCACAGTCTAATTACCTCTTAATACTGTTACTGTAGCAATTAGGATTCCAACACATGAACCTCTGGGGGACACATTCAACCCATTGCACTATCCAATTGTTACAGCATTGTTTGTTGAAAACATTATCCTTTCTTCATTAAATTGTCTTGGCAACTTTGTCAAAAATCAAATGGCCATATATACATGAATCTATTTTTGGATTAACTACTCTATTTCATGGAACTCTTGGTCTGTCTTTATGCTGATACCACACTATCTTAATCACTGTTGCTTCATAGTCAGGTAGTGTGGATCCTCCAAGTTTTTGCTGCTTTGTCAGAACTGTTTTGACTGTCCTGAGTCCTTTACATTTCCATGCACATTTTAGAATCAGCTTGTTGATTTCTATAAAAATGCTTGCTGAGATTTTGATTGATATTGCATTAAATCTATATATTAATTTGGGAAGAATTGACTCATTTTGGTTGAACATGTGAACTCCTACATACAAGGTGGTTAAACCCATTCAATTTGTATAACACTTTGTAGTTTACAAAGCAAATTCACATACATTACCCCATTTGCTTCACCTCACAACCTTGCAAAGTTGAAGGGAAATGCCAGCCTCACTTTGCAAATGAGAAAATGGAATCTCAAGAGACTTGACTTAGTTCACCTGGTGGGTATGTGGTGGCGCCACTTGGCTTGGCTTTTTCATTTCACTTCTACAGTATATTTGATGCTTGATGCTGTGAATATTGATCTGGTCTATCTAAAATGCTGGCATGTAGGCCAAGGCAGAGAAGACCTGGCAGTGTGGCAAATTCAACCCTACACTCACTCCTTTTACTTGAGTGAAGAGGCACTTAGAGACTTTGCTGAGTTCAGACCAGCTCTGGGACACTCTAGCTCAGTGGCTCCAATCTTCTTGTGTGCTACAAGAGCTTTAAAAACACAGATGCTGGGGCCGGCCCGCTGGTGCACTCGGTAGAGTGCGGCACTTGGGAGTGTGGCGGGGCTCCCGCCGAGGGTTCGGATCCCATATAGAGACTGGTCCGCTCACTGGTTGAGCGCGGTGCGGGCGCAACACCGAGGGTTGCGATCCCGTTGCCGGTCATGGTATGGGCGCGACACTGAGGGTTGCGATCCCGTTACCGGTCACGAAAAAAGACAAAAAGGAAAAAAAAAAAAAAAACCACAGATGCTAAGCCTCACCCCCAAGAAATTGATTCAATTGTCTGGGGTATCAGTATTTTATAAAAACTTCCTGGGTGACCCTAATTTATAGCCGGGTTTGAAAACTACGATTCTAGGGTTTCCAGGGACAGAAAGGACAGAGAGTAAGAGGAGAGATTTCTGAGGGGCAGGGTACAGCCCCGGGTTCAGGGATCACTGGCATAAACAAAGGAAGGAAGGAGAGACAGCTGGATGGAGGGCTTGCCAATTCCTTAGCAGAATCAAGAGGAGATGCTAAAAATATCAATTCCTCTCTGGGGACAATCCCGATTCCTTTAAAAATATGCTTACCCTCACTGAATAGTAAGAAATTCAACTCTTACAGAATCAGATGATTTCATAACAGGGAAATATTAGAGATTATTTTGTCCAATTTTCTTATTTCAGAGACAAGAAAATCGAGGTCGAGGAACTTGATGAAATCTAAATGAAATCTAAAATACGTATATTATATATATATATTTTAATAAAAATACGTATTTTACATATACATTTAAATATATATATATATATTTAAATATATATATATATATATATATATTCTGGGCCCACACCAGAATCCAGATCTTTGGGGTGGAGACTAGAAGAACGATTCCAACCATTTATTCCTCTTCCTTAGCTCCCTCTGTTACTGAATATCCGGCCTGTTTTGTGTTCGTGTTTGTGAACTGCAAGGTCTGGAGAGGCAGGCCTGACACTGGGGTCTTTGGCAGCTCCTAAGTTGGTGATTATCTGCGAATTTTGCTTATGGAAATATAGAGGCCCCATGAAGAATTAGGAGGAAACAAGACTAAATTTATAGACTTATGCAACCAAAGTTTTCTTTTCTCATTTCCACGAGATAAGATGCAAACTTGGAATAGCGATCATTTTAAGGCCACAGAAAAGCAGGTATTAAGACCAGAGCTTTGCAGAGCCACGGAAAGCGCACAATGGGTCCCAGCTCGAGCGGATCTGCCCCCGCAGGGCAGCAAGGTGCTCGGGCCGGGTAGGCACTGCCCAGATCGCGGACACCGGGGGCGGCGGGCGGCTGGGGTGGTGCGGGGTCTGGAGTCGCCATCGGGGGTGACAGCGGCCTCGAGGACGGGTGCGCGGGTCGCCCGGAGCCCCCTGCCCGCCAGCTCTCTGCTTCCCACCCCATTTGCGGGCCCCGCTGACGGTCGCTTTCCTGCCTGCCGCCCTGTCGCGGGCCCCTGGCCCTCTGCCCTGCCGCTCGTCCCGGTCACTTGGCAAGAGCACCTGGTGCGGGAGGGCCCGGGCGCTGTGCTGCCAACAGCCTCCTGGGGACGACGACGCGCAGCGGGCTCCAGAGCCGCTGCCTCAGACCACAGTCGTGGGACCCAGAGTGGAGGTCTGGACCACGTCGGTGCAACTGTCAACTGCAACGTCTTCGCTCTGCACTGGCCTCCGCCTCCCCAGCCATCACAGCGTCCCTCTGGATGGACTGCAGTGTGGACGGCGACCCCACGGCTTCAGCCGGTCACCCTTTCCCGGCTCTCACCCCTGCGTCCCATCAGCCAGTGAGTCCCTCCAGTCTATCTCCTTAACATTTATTATTATTATTATTATTATTATTATTATTATTATTATTATTATTATTATTGTGGTAACATATATGTAGTTTGAAACTTACCTTTTTTTTTTTTTTTTTTTGTTTTTTGTCTTTTTCCGTGTCCGGCAACGGATCGCAACCCTCAGTGTTGCCCCCGTACCTGACCGGGGACCGGCAACGGGTCCTCGGTGCTGCCCCGGCGCCTCGCTCAGCCAGTGAGCGGGAGCCGGTCTGTATGTGGGATCCGAACCCTCAACGGGAGCGCCACCGCGCTTCCCAAGCGGCGCACCATCCAGTGCGCCACCGGCAGGCCCGAAACTTACCATTTTAACCTACAGTTCAGTGGCATGAGGAACATTCACATTGTTGTGTAACCATCACCACCATCCACCTCCAGGACTTTTTCAACATCCCAAACTGAAACTCTGTGCCGATTAGACAATAAATCCTCGGCTGGCCAGTTAGCTCACTCGGTAGAGCACGGTGCTGATAACACCAAGGTCAAGGGCTCTGATCGCCACACTGGCCAGCCACCCCCAAAGTAAATAAACAACTCCTCATCCCCCTTTACCCCAGTCCTTGGCAACCACCTTTCTACTTTATGTCTCTATGAATTTGACATATGAGACAAGAAAGAAAACAACTTTTTATAAATTTTTTTATTGACAAAATTAAAAATATGCTAGTAATAATTGAGTGCAATTTTTTATTTAAAATTTTTTTAATTTTTAATTGACAAATAAAAGTTATATGTACTTATCGTGTCCAACATGATGTTTTGGTATATGTGTACACAGTGGAAGGACTAAATTAAGATATGCATTAACATATGCATTACTTCACGTACTTATTTGCGGTGAGACTACTTAAAATCCACTGTCTTAGCAATTTTCAAGTATACGATATATTATTAACTGTCGTCACCATGTCGTACAGTAGATCTGTTGAACTGATTCATCCTGTCTAACTGGAATTTTGTGTACTTTGACCAACATATCCCCACTCATCCAGGCCTCATCTTCTGGGAACCACCATTTCAGTCTCTGTCCTCATGAGTCTGACTTTTTAATACTCCAAATATAAGTGAGATCATGTGCTATTTGTCTTTCTAGGACTAGCTTATTTCACTTAACATAATGTCCTCTTGATCCATCCTTGTTGTTCCAAATGACAGGTTTCCTTCTTTTTTAAGGCTGAACATAGTTCCATTGTGTGTACATACAACATTTTTCTTTGTCCATTCATTCATTGATAGACACTTCAGTTGTTTCCATATCTTGACTATTGTGAATAGTGCTGCAGTAAACATGGGAGTGCAGGTATCTCTTCAACATACTGATTTCAGATCCTCTGGATATATATACCCAGTAGTGAGATTGCTGAATCATGTGGTAATTCTATTTTTAGGTTTTTGAGGAACCTCCCTACTGTTTTCCATAATGGCTGTACTAATTTTCATTCCCACAACAGTGCGTAAGCATTTTCCTTTTCTTTGCATTCTCACCACTGCTTGTTATCTTTTGTCTTTTTGGTAATAGCCATTCTAACTGGGGTGGGACAATATCTTATTGTGGTTTTGAACTGCATTTCCCTGATGATTACTAATATTGAGCATTTTTGCATATCCCCTGTTGACCATTTGTATGTCATATTTTAAGAAATGTCCGTTCAAGTCCTTTGCCCTTTTTAAAATTGGGTTGTTTCTTTATTATTAAGTTGTTTTAGTTTCTTATACATTTTGGATATTAACTCCTTATCATATGCATGGTTTGCAAATATATCCTCCCATTCCACAGGTTGTCCTTCTTTGTTGTTCAGAAGCTTTTTGGTTTGGTGTAATATCTTCTATTTTTGGTTTGGTGTAATATCTTCTATTTTTGAGTTTGGTGTAATATCTTCTATTTTTGAGTTTGGTGTAATATCTTCTATTTTTGAGTTTGGTGTAATATCTTCTATTTTTGAGTTTGGTGTAATATCTTCTATTTTTGAGTTTGGTGTAATATCTTCTATTTTTGAGTTTGGTGTAATATCTTCTATTTTTGAGTTTGGTGTAATATCTTCTATTTTTGAGTTTGGTGTAATATCTTCTATTTTTGAGTTTGGTGTAATATCTTCTATTTTTGAGTTTGGTGTAATATCTTCTATTTTTGAGTTTGGTGTAATATCTTCTATTTTTGAGTTTGGTGTAATATCTTCTATTTTTGAGTTTGGTGTAATATCTTCTATTTTTGAGTTTGGTGTAATATCTTCTATTTTTGAGTTTGGTGTAATATCTTCTATTTTTGAGTTTGGTGTAATATCTTCTATTTTTGGTTTGGTGTAATATCTTCTATTTTTGGTTTGGTGTAATATCTTCTATTTTTGGTTTGGTGTAATATCTTCTATTTTTGGTTTGGTGTAATATCTTCTATTTTTGGTTTGGTGTAATATCTTCTATTTTTGGTTTGGTGTAATATCTTCTATTTTTGGTTTGGTGTAATATCTTCTATTTTTGGTTTGGTGTAATATCTTCTATTTTTGGTTTGGTGTAATATCTTCTATTTTTGGTTTGGTGTAATATCTTCTATTTTTGGTTTGGTGTAATATCTTTATTTTTGAGTTTGGTGTAATATCTTCTATTTTTGGTTTGGTGTAATATCTTCTATTTTTGCTTTTGTTGTCTGTGCTTTTGCACTCATATCCAAAAAATCCAGACCACGGTCATGGAGATTTTCTCCTGTTTTCTTCTAGTAGTTTTACAGTTTTGCATCTTACATTTAAGTCTTTAAACCATTTTTAGTTGATTTTTGCAAATGGCGTGAGATGAAGGTCCAATTTCATTCTTCTTTAGGGAGATACCCAGTTTTGCCAGCACCGTTTACTGAAGAGGCTGTCCATTCCCCATCGTGTATTTTTGGCATCTTTGTCAAAATCAATTGACCATAAATACATCGATTTATTTAGGGGCTCTCTCCTAGGTTGAAAAAGGCCAGGGCTGTAATTTTTTTTCTTTTTTAAATCGCCCAATATTTTAAAAAATGAAAAAATGCCAAAAGCAGTTACAAAAATAATGGCATATTTCAAATGTTCACAGTTTAACAAATTAACATATTTATCACACCTGCACAGATACAATGCAATATAATTGTGCCTGTCACAAAATAATTACTGCACTCAAATAAACATATCAATTTCTAGAGCACCGTGGGTGTGTGGTCAGGAACAGGACATGATTTTAAGGTTGGGCAACGAACATCTTTCCCTCTTGTCAATTTCTCTGGGACTGAATGTGTGACTTTATTTTTAAGTAATGTTGAAAAGTCTGAAATGGAGGCTCCTCATGCATGGGGTAGTCAGGTGGTACTGCAGGCTCCAGTGCATACACCCAGGGAGTGGAGCTCAGAGACCAGGAGCCTGGCCTCACCAGCAGGGACTGCTGCCCTTGTCCTGGTTTGGGGACTGCCTCTCTCAAGATGATTGTTACAAGAATGTCTAATTCCTCCAGAGATCCCCACCTTCTTTCATCCAAAGAGGTGTGGGTGGACCCTGTGGCCTCAACTGGACATTGCAGGACATGTCACAGTGAGGGGCAGAGATTCACTTAGAACAAACCAGGAAGCGGGGTTGGAGCCAAGGGAAGCTGGGGGTGCCTCTGACTGCCCTGTCACTCATCAGGGGCTGGACTAGGATATGGCCCCACAATGGTAGGATCCCTTTTCAAGGAATCTCAGAAGCCAAATCCAGCTATTCAAAGGCATCCCAGACCCTCAGATGAGCCTGTTTCTTGAACTTCAGTGTTTATTTTGAAGTATTAAATAAAGGAGTAACTTTGGACTTCAAAGTTTTCATTTTGAATAAGAAGCTAGTTTAGCATACTTAAACTATTATTAGATTTACAGCAGAGGCCAGCCTCCCCCATCCACCCCCCCCCCACACACACACCTAAATTCTTATTGCATCCCTGGAACCTAACACCATGTCTGGTCCATAGTAGGTCTCAATGAATGAAAGAAGTGTTAAAAGCAATATTATTAGACCCTAATCTCACAGCTGCACCTGGAGTTGCTCTTTGAGAGCCCTGGCTGACCCTCAGGGACAGTGCCCCCTTCATCCATACAGCTTCCTGTCCCCACTGGCATCTCAGGACCTGAGGGGCCAAGATCATCTCTCTTCCTAGTGGAGAGTTGGTCAAGGTATCTGTCTTCCCTGAAACACCAGGTGCTGTCACCCTGTTCACTGGCTGTACTGGTCCCTTAAACAAATCATCTGAGCTGCTCACTAGGGAAACCAGTCGTCCGTGGATGCTGGAGCCCCAGGCTCTCCAGCCCTGAGGATGGGGTTGCTGGGAACCCCTCTGCATTCCTCTGGCTCTTTCTTCTCCAGGCCACAGGTGCCACAGGATTGTCCTCTTGTGGCTGTCTCCTGTGACTAGGACAATGATTACTGCCTCGGGAGTTCCCCTTTGGAAGTGTTCTGAATCCTTTCTTGCTGACCCATCCGACTTCCCAGGCAGGGCTGAGCAGGTTCCCTAGTGAATATGTTGGCATGACCCCAAACCCTTTCAGCATTTAAAACCATTTTCTCCCAAGCCACAGCTCAGTGGCGGCTCACCTGGCTGTGTGATTACCCTTTGGACCGATGCTTCCTCCCATCCCTGGGGCTGGTAAATAAATCAAATGCTTCCTGGAGATCTGAGAAAGTGGGTTCTGTTTAAGGATAAGTGCATCATTCAGAAATAATCAAGGATGCAGAAGAGACTTTGGCTTGGATTGAGACAAATTATTTTTAAACCTGTCATTGCTATCTGAATGGCAGTAGAATCTCTTCCCAGCACAGGGACAAGGCTGGGATTGTGCAGCTCTTAAGTAAATAAATGAGCTCAGAAATGAGCATAAGAGGGCTTTGCAAACAGAGAGTATGCTTGGAATGCACCACCAAGAAATAAATGTCACCTCTGTCTCAGTGCAGAGTGGGAGACTTTAACAAACTCTTAGGGGCATGAAGTAAACACAGAGGTTAAAGGATGAAAAAAATAATCACAAAAACAAAAGCATGTGCATGGATTTTTAATCATCAGAAATCAATTCATGGATGTAGTTTGATTTTCAACTGGTATATGATATATATCAATTAAGATTTCACTAAATAGTATTTTCCTGCAGGGAGGAAACACGTTTGTTAATTATTAGTAAGCAGAAGAGGTGGCAGTCAGTGAAGGATTTTCAGACCCAGCTTGCCCAGTGCTTTCTCTCGTAAATAGCAAAAAGCCAATGAAAATGGCTTAAAGAATAAGGATGTTTATTTGCTTGTGCAACTTGAAAGTCCAGAGGTGGGACAGGCCTCCAGGGTATAGGTCCACGTCCAGCCCCTGGCTTATGGTGGTCTCTCTGCTCCTCTGTCATAGATACCAGCTTTGTCCCAAGAACTGCTTCTTCCGGGCCGGCCCGGTGGCGCACTGCTACAGTGCACCGCTTGGGAGCGCGGCGGCGCTCCCGCCGAGGGTTCAGATCCCACATACAGACCGGTTCCCGCTCACTGGCTGAGCAAGGTGCGGGCGCAGCACCGAGGGTTGCGATCCCGTTGCCGGTCCCGGTCCGGTATGGGCGTGACACTGAGGGTTGCGATCCGTTGCCGGACACGAAAAAAGACAAAAAAAACTGCTTCTTCCAACATCACCTTAAGCGAACAATGGAACTTCATGGAGTCACTGTGGAGGTGAAGACACGTGCTCTAGAGGCAGATGGACCGAATTTTAATCTTGGCTGTGCCTCAGGGTTGTACATCTCAGGCACAATGTGAACTTCTTAAGCACCAGGTTCCTTATCTGGACAATGGGAATAATCATAGTATCTGTGTCCTAGGATTGTTGTGAGTGTTAAACAAGATGGTGAGATGGTGGCTGGCACAGAGCAGGCGCTTGGTAGATGCGAGAGCTCACCTGTGGTCTTCATGGGACTTCTGGAAGGTATACACAGCGCTGGGCACTGAGCTGGCTTAAGGAGATGAGAGTTACTGGGAATGCAGGCAAGTCACTAGGCTGTCAGGACACAGTGTGGTAGGTATCCCACTCTTGATATCCTTACCCCTACAACAGGGGCAAGACTGGGGACATGTCAGACTGGTACCTGGCGGATGACAGAGAGATAAGCAGGAGAAATCAGGAGGAAGGTGCTGCCGGCCTCCGGGGTTGCTTAGGGTCTTTCCTTCATGTAAAGCACAGACTTGGTCTCATGTTTAATTTCGATTTGAACCAAGCACTCTAGTATCATGGAATAAAAAAGAACATAGCTGGCTCGCTTTGAGAACCTCTGTGGCATAGAGCTATGTGAGGGGACAGGAGCAGGGGAGATTATTTTCCTAGTTATTTATTTTTGGACGCCGTTAGGGCAAGTACTTAACTGTGCTTAGAAATGTTCAATGCTATGAGTAGATTAAAAAAAATTAAATGGCTAAACAACTTCTCCAGGAAGAGAAAAAGCAATCAAAGTCTATGAAAAATACCAATGACAGTCATGACATCTGACTTGGATGTCTTAGCTGCGCCCTCTACTCCCTTCTCGCCACCGCCTGTCGTTCCTCCTCTTGGGTTCTGCTCACTTTGGGGGAAAAAAGCCAACTAGAAACTGGAGCCTTAAACATCATCTCCCAGATTACTTCCCATATTAAACTGACATTGAACCCTCAAGTGACCCCTGTCTGCCAGCCACCATGCCTGGTGCCACTGAGGAAGTATACAAGGCTGAGTTCCTGCCCTAAGAAGCTCCCAGAATGGTGGGCGCGAATGGCAGTAGAAAGCGGGGTGTCTGGGCTCCAGGGAGTCCCATCACAGACCCTCTCCGAGGTTCCACTGGCCCTGCAGATGGGGATTGGGGCTCTGCAGAGATGCCAGCTCAGCTCCAGAAATGACTCAGCAGTCCCCTTCTGCCTGTGTCTGTCTGGTACTCCCCACTTTCCCTGCAGAACCAAGGAAAACCCAAGACCCCAGAACCAGGCTCACTTGCCCAATTCTGCCCCAAGAGCCCGGCTTAGGCCAGGCCCAGCTCCATGCTCCCTCCTCTAGGACAGTTCACCTTCTCAGACAAGGAGATCACGGCCCACCGTCAGCCTGGCTCTAAACCACACGTTGCCATTCAGTATAAAATACCCTGAGAGAGATCAAGTCATGAAGGAAAGACTGTCAGGCACCTTTTTAAGTTGATTTGGGAGTTACTGGATGAGGGAGATGGTTGGAAACGTTGTGGCTTCAGGTACAGCTGCCCCTGAGGATAGGGGGAAAAGCCCTAAGGAAATGCTGTTAAACTGGTCTTTTAAAAAGTCTTGCTTTAAACATACTCAGCTTAGCACACGTGAGATTTTTTTTCCTGTAGGAAGGAATACCTAATGTGGGAGAGGAACCGGTCATGGGGCAGATGAAGCTCTGGTTAACGTCAGTGCTGGGCCACCGGCCGGCCCTGGCAGTGAATTGTCTGGCTCGAGGAGAAAGAATTGCCCTGGAAAGGAAAGCAGGGATGTTCTGGAGGGATAGGAATGTTTGGGAGACATTCCTTTTAAGCCGGGTATAAAGACGTTGCTGGACCTCCCCGTTGCATCAGCCTCAAAGGCAGCGAGCTCTCGAATTTTCCTTAGAACCAGTGTGTCCTCTGCCAAAAGCAGCAGCAGCTGCCGTTCTGTCAAAAAAAGAAAGAAGAAAGAAAAAAGAGGGGAAAAAAATCACAGAATGAAAGAAGGCAGTAAATATGTTTACAGTGTGGAAAGGATATTTCCAGCACGTCTGGGCAAGATCTTAAACTCACTAACTGCTTAATCTGAGATTCTCATGCTTCCTAGGGATGTATTATTGCATTACTTCCAAGTTTCATCACCTTATTTCCAATTTGTATCCATAGGGACAGAACAAAAATGATTTTCTAAATCACAGGAAATGATTCAAGCTGGGTACAATTTGATATTAACTGAGGATATTCAGGAGCCACAAAGGAACTTAGCACTTTTTCATAGATTCTAAAACGGGATCCAAAGTGGCAAACGGTTATTTTTTTTCCTAATTTAATAAAATGACAGAACAAGTTAAGTTATTAAAGATCTGACACTCCACTAGGATTCTGAAGTACTGGGTAAATTGAATTACTCTTTCTAAATAATACAGAAAGGGAAAATGAAAGCATTAGAGGTTAGTGTGCCTAAGAATAAATGAAGAAAACATGTTTAGTTTTATGAAGAAATTCAGTCCTTGAGACTTCTGTTTTTTTTTTTTTTTTTCTTGAAAAACAGTCAATTGGATTTAAGGGAAAGGAACATTTCTTCCTCCATACTACAATTTGCCATTTAAATATCCTCCCCAGTACGTGTGGCTTAGGAAATACCTGCAATCTGTGTAGTCAGGATGGTTGTGATAAAGATGACATTTGCCTTTGGAAAATGCTGGTATGACAAAAGAATCAGGGAAATAAATGTGAAAATATGAAAAGAAAAATGAACATACTCAACTATTCCATACCTGTTGTATTAGTCCATTTCTGTTGCTTGTAACAATACTTTACACTATAAGAAATGTTAAAGGAAGTTCTTTGGACAAAAGAAAAATGGATATTAATCCTTTACCAGATACATTGATTTGCAAATATTTTCTCCCATTCTGAGGTGGTTTTTCTGCTTTCTTGATAATATTCTTTGATATGCATACGTTCTTAATTTTGATGAAGTCCAATTTATTCTTTTGTTGCCTATGCTTTTGATGTTATATTCATGAAGTTATTGTCAAATCCAAGGTCATGAAGATTTTTTCTAATATTTTCTTCTAAGTTTTATAGTTTTAATTCATAAGTTTAGGCCTTTGATCCATTTGGGGTTAATTTTTGTACACGGTGTAAGCTAAAAGTCCAATTTCATTCTTTTGCATGAGACTATCCAGTTTTCCCAGCATTGTTTATTGAAAACTGTCTTTTCCATACTGAATGGTCTTAGCACCCTTATTGAAAATCAATTGACTGTATACACGAAGGTTTATTTCTGGGCCCTCTAATCTATTCCATTGGGTCTATATGTTTGTCCTTATGCCCATACCAAATGTTTTAATATCTTTGTAGTAAGTTTCAGAATCAGGAAGTCAGAGCCTGCCAAGTTTATTTATTCTTCTTCAAGATATTTTTTGGCTATTTGGCGCCCTTCGCAATTTCATATGAATTTGACGATCGGCTTTTCCATTTCTGCAAAAAAGGCTGCTGGAATTCTGATAATTGATTCTACATTGAATCAATAGGTTGCTTTGGATAGTATTGACATCTTTACCATGGTAAGTCTTCTTATCCATGAACCTGGGATACCTTTCCACTTATTTAGATCTTTTAAAATTTCTTTCAGCAGTGTTTTGTGGTTTTCTGTGTTCCAGTCTTTCACCTCTTTAGTTAGATTCATTCCTAAGTATTTAATACTTTTAGGTGCTACTGTAATTGGAATTGCTTTCTTCATTTCCTTTTTGGATTGTTCACTCCTGGTGTGTAGAAACACAACTGATTTTTGTGTGTCGATCTTGTACCCTGCAACTTTGCTGAATTTGTTTATTAGCACTAATAGATTTCTTGTGGATTCTTTGGGATTTCCTATATATAACATCATGTCATCTGTGATTAGAGATAGTTTTACCTCCTCCTTTCCAATTCGAGTGTCTCTTAATTATTTTTTCTTGTCTAATAACTCTGGCTAAAACTTCCAGTACAATGTTGAATAGCAGTGATGAAAGCAGGTGTCCTTGTTTTGTTCCTGATCATAGAGAAAAAGCTTTAGTCTTTCACCATTGAGTATGATGTTAGGTGTGGGTTTTTCATAAATATCCTTTATCATGAGGAATTTTCCCTCTATTCCTAGTTTTCTGAGAGTTTTTATCACGAAGGGGTGTTGGATTTTGTCAAATGCCATTTCTGCATCAATTGAGATGATCATGTGCTTTTCCCCCTTCATTCTGTTAATCTGATATATTACATTGACTGGTTTTCTTACGTTGAACCACCCTTGAAGGGGGGGAAGGAATGACAGGCAGACCACAGAGGATGTTTTGAGGGTCTGTTATTGGATGTGTAAATGTTTATAATTGTTATATCTTCTTGCTGTATTGAAACTTTTATTAATATACAATAATATACAATTTTCTCTTGTAATCTTTTTAGATCTAAAGTCTATTTTGTCTGATATTAGTTAAGCAACTTCAGCTCTTTTGATTACTATTTGCATGTACTATCTTTTACCATCCTTTCACTTTCAATTTATTTGTGTCTCTGGGTCTAAAGTGAATCTCTCAGTCTGGCTGGTTAGCTCAGTTGGTTAGAGCATGGTGCTAACACCAAGGTCTGGGGTTAGATCCCTGTAATGGTCAACCTAAAACAAAAGTAAAAAATAAAATAAAAATAAATAAAATGAATTGCTCATAGATAACATATACAGTTGACCCTTGAACAACACGGGTTTCAACTAAGTGTGTCCACTTACGTGTGGGTTCTACATCTGTGTATTTAACCAACTGTGCAATGAAAAATACAGTATTCACAGGATACAGAACCCCCATAAACAGAGGGCTGACTTTTCGTTTGCACAGGTTATACAGGACCAACTCCTTAAGTTCTTAAGTACTTAAATTACTTAACTCTTTAAGTAACAAGGTGGGGAAAGTTATACATGGATTTTCAACTGCATGGGGGTTGGCACCCCTAACCCCTTGCATTGTTCAGGGGTCAACTGCAGTTAGATTATGGGGGGTTTGTTTTTTTTTTTTAAATCTATTCTTCCAATCCCTATTTTTTGATTGGATAATTTAATCCATTTAAATTTAAAGTAATAAATTTAAAGTGATAAGGAGGGGACTTACTTCTAACATTTTGCTATTTGTTTTCTATATTATATGCCTTATATTTTTAGGTTCCTCATTTCCTGCATTACTGCCTTCTTTTGCATTTACTTGATTTCTTACAGTAAAATGTTTTGATTCCGTTCTCATTTCTTTTTGTGTATATTCTATAGCTATTTTCTTTGTGGTTACTATGGGGATTATATTTAACATACTAAAGTTATAATAATCTAATTGAATTTATACCAACTTAACTTCAATAGCATAGAAAAACTCTGCTCTTATACAGCTTTGTCTCCCCTTTCTGTTACTGATATCTCAGATTATATCATTATGCATAGTGTGACATACGTAACACAGGTGACAGTTGTTTTAAAGTCTTTGTCTAATAAGTCCAATGTCTGTGCTTCACATACATTTTATGTCAATCTATTTTGTTCCTTTGAATGGGCCATGCTTTCTTGTTTTTTTTTGTATACATTGGGACTCTTTTGTTGGAAAGTGGGCTTTTGAATCTTATAATGTGGAAACTCAGGAAATCAGATTCTCCCCCTTATCCAGGGTTTGCTATTTTTATTTATTTATTTATTATGTATGTATGTATGTATGCTGTAGGGTGTCTCTGTGCCAGGGATCAGCTTACTATTCTCTTAGGTCTTTTCTGAGCCTGTGTCTTTCCCTGGGCATGCATAGTGGCTTTCTAAATGCCCCTGTATACTTGCTTGTTTTTGAGTGTCCAAAAAAACCAGGTTTGGTACCTTTAAATCCCCTGGAAGCTGCTTTAACTGGCGGGGATTGATACAATGGCATCCAAACTCCTTGCTGACTACCCAACGATCTAAGCAGCAATCCACAGTCAGAACACAAAACTCCAATATTTGAAGGACAAGGTCATTATTGCCCATCCTGGCTCCAGCAAGCTGCGCCAGAAATGTGGGTTGCCGTTCTGCATCTGCCTGCCACCACACTGACAGCTGAAATCAACTGCAATTTACCAGCCATGCTATTCCCTGGAAGCTGCAAATGTTCAAATAAACTCCAGAGTTCCAAAACAGTCACTTTTGTTTCTGCCAGTACAATTGTTGTCCAGGTGGAGAGATGGATTCCGGCCGCTTCCAATTCTGCCATCTTCTCTGATGTCACTCCCCTGCAGACTATATAACAACAAAGAGCAGAAGAGTTATTGTAGCCTTGGGCTTAGAGAGAGACTGTACTATTGTCCTTCCTAGGTCAACATGGATTGTTTCTCATCTTCTTTATTGATTGAAATTGAGAATAATGTATTTGCCACATCAAAAGCCACATACAAAGTGCTAGAGGCTGTGTCGATCTGTTGTAGTAAAGATAACACATCTGGTTCAGCGGCTGCCATCGGGGCTATTACTTGGTTCAGTTTACATTAAGATTACATTAGTCTACCATTCACTCCGACTCTCTGACTTTTACAGCGTGCCTTGGGTTGATCATCGGCTGACCCAAGCTTGTCATTTTATTTTTTCAAAACTTCCAAAGCAATAAACAAAAGCCAGCCAATTTCACAATCTGTTTAATATCATGGTTCTCATACTGTTCAAGTGGGCCAGCATCTGCATAATGCAATGATTCATCTTCCACCTGTATCTCATCCCAAACTAACAAAGAGAAGCGGGAATTGTGATCACACTTGCCATCCGCAGTGAGTTCTTTATTGCCAACTACTACCCATTTAAATTCAAACTTTCTTACCCTGGATTCCACCCTCCTTCAAAGCAGAATCTGAGATGAAGGATTGTGTGCAGGTGATTTACTTGTGAACGTGATCTTAGGGAGCAGGAGTCATGTCAGATAAGGAAGAGAACAAGGAAGGAAGGAAAACCAGTAAAAGGATGCATTATTCAGTTGGCTAGCACTGTTGGCAATGGGTGCTGTATTCTGTCAGGACCTTTTGAAAAGCCTTACGAAATGCATCTCCAAACCGTTCTGCTCTGGGAATCAGAAGAGGAAGCATCTGTCCATTGACAACTTTAATTCATTGGTCAAGGGTAATTGTATGGGTAATAGCTTCCTATCACATCCTAATTGTGCATTTCTGAGTCCAGAGTGAATTCCTATGGACGTTCAGCAATGAATCCTCAGAGAACCCTGTGGCAGGGAGGGATACATATCTGACATGTGCCCAAGGCAAAGCACCTGCCCAAACCTGGTGAAGCCTGTGTGAAACTAGTCACCACAGTAGTGGCTGGAGGAAGAGGGAGGCTGAGGGGAGTGGAGGGGCATGCAGCAGGCGTCCACCATAACTTGGCATAGTGAAAACTGATTCATATTAAATCAGAGAAAATTGCTGATTGTCTATTTTAGCATATCTTCTGCCAATTAAAAAAATTTGACTGGCAAAACAATTACTACATATCAATCAAGCTGATTTCAGGGAATATTAAAGTAGCACCAATTTTTAAATCCATGACTGTTGAGTGTGCTTTTAGCACACAGTATTAGTAGCAAGTAAAATATGAATTCTTTTTGTAGTTTGTACTATAAGTGGGAAAACACTTAAGAAATTATGTTATTTGTAAATCAGACAGCCCTCACTGGCAGCCTCCAAGTTAACCAACTTCATCTCTGACTACTGCTGCTCAGGACAAGTTTTGCACTGGGGACAGAGTGGCCACTTTACTGAGTATGACCATCCAGGCTCATTACTTCCTCTGGGGTTTGGAAGCTGAGGGCCTGGGTTCCAACCTGAGTTTACCACATAGCTGATTGACTTTGAGCAGGGCTTCTCTGAACTTCATTTTTCTCATCTGTACAATGGGGAAAATAATACTCGATTTAAACAGGAAGCATCCTGGGCTCTCCTAAGCCAGGGTGGTGGGGGGAGCTGAGGGCCTTGGCCACGCACCCCCGGCACTGGCAATCAGCCGAGTGATGACCACTGAGCTGTTGCAGGAAATGCCCAGGGTTCCTGAGCTGGGGTGGTGGGGGCGAGGCCTTCAGCCACACCCCCCTGACATCTGCACCCAACCCAGCAATGACCAAGCCGCCACTGGAAGCCCCCTGGTCTCCCAACAGGCCTCAACCCCACCCTTCCTACCTCCTCCTTCTCCCAACCTATTTCCTTCCCCTTTCCCCTCTTCCCTTCCCCCCCAACTGCTCTACAACATCATAGAATGTAAAAAATATTAATAAATAAATAAACTTAAAAAAAAATATTCAACTTAAAAGTTTTTGTGAAGAATAAAGTATGTGTAAATGCTTAGCACTGTGCCCAGTGCATGGTTTCTTTAGAGTCTAGCTAATAAAGTTAATTATGAAACTTTTGTTACTGGGCAGCATATCCAGGTTCTTGATCCATGAAAGAAGAATCTTTCATGGACCAGCAAAAGGAAAGAAAGACAGAGACAAGAGAAACAGAACATGATAGGCCTTTATTGCCAAGTGAAGGTATGTGCCAAAGTGCACATGCATCTCTGTCAGAGAGACACACGCACCACTGACCTTCTCCATCCTCTGTCCCACATGCAAACTCCTGATGGCCCACCTCTGCCCCTCCTGTCTTGCCTGGTGTGCAGACCCTCAACGATGCAGCCTGAATATTTATGAGCAGCCTCCCTGGGGTGCGTCCCTACTCTTCCCTGCCTTAATTCCCCCTGAGAGAATTCTCTTGCTGGACCATGGAAGATTCTTCTTTGAATAGTGATTTATAATTTACATAGTGCCTTTCAGCATTTCTGTTACACAGTGAAAGCACTACTGTTATTTTGATTCTTATTATTTACAGGTACTTCGAAAAGTTGAATGATTGGACCAAGGACTTAGTAAGTAACTGGCAGGGCCAAACCCTAAGTCTACTGACCCCAAACCCCATGTTCTTTCTGTTGCTCCACACCAATCCCCACCTCCCCTAAGAAACCTTTTCCACCATGCTGCTTTCTCAAGAGGAACAGTTACGGTTCTTAACCTTCCTTTAAGTGTTTGATCTGGTAATGGCTACCACTGTCATGTGTTACCTCTGTGTATCCTGTCCCCTCAAATAAATTAATTTCCTTGATTGCTTGAGGACAGGCATCATGGTGTGTTTCAGTTCTGTTCGGCTACAAGTCCTAAAAGACTATCAAACAAATACCAAATGCTCAGTAAATATCTAGTGAATTTAATTCTATTGCTCCTCAAAGAATATTCAGGTTATGAGAAAATTCATGGTGCCTCTAGGTGAGATGAGTGCTATGGGCAATATTAATTATTCAGTAACATTTTGAAAAGCTGGAGCCCCTAGCCTTTGTAGATTTAAAAAGAAAGCTAAACAAAGATTATTGAACTCTGAGGTCACTTTAAATATTTCAGCCCTGGGATTACCTCAGCTCTAGCACTCCACTTATGCTCATGCAAATGTGCTAAATCTATTCATGAGGCTTGAAAATATTTGGTCATCAAATGACCCAGAAAGTTTAACTTAGCTGCTAGAACTAGGCCATATAATTCTTAAGAAAAAATGATCTTTATATACAGAGAGTGCCTAATAATAGCTAACATTTAATGAATGCTTATATGCTATGTATATGGTGTTTTACAGATATTAGATTTTAAACAATGTGCATAGTTTGATGAGTTTTGAAAAATGTATACATCCATGTAACTGCCATGCAATCAAGATTCTACTAAAACATTCATTTTTTTCTGAGTAATATATTCCAGTACTGTTTGTTGAAAAAACTATCCTTTTTTTGCTAAAATGCTTTTTGCACTTTCATCAAAAATCAATTGCCCTTATATGTGTTGGTCTCTTTCTACACTGTCATTTGGTTCCATAGACTGATATATCTGTTCTTTCTCCAATACAACACTGTCTTGACTATTGTAGGTTTACAGTATATCTTAAAATCAGGTAATGTGCCCTCTACTTCTCTATTGTAGTTCCTTTGCTTTTCTATATAAATTTTAGAAGCTTGATTCCTACCAGATATCCTACTTTGAATGGTATTGTATTGAATCTATAGACAAGTTTGAGAAAAACTGACGTTTTAACTATTCAGCATATTGTAGTTCCTTTGCTTTTCTATATAAATTTTAGAAGCTTGATTCCTACCAGATATCCTATTTTGAATGGTATTGTATTGAATCTATAGACAAGTTTGAGAAAAACTGACGTTTTAACTATTCAGCATTCCAATCTATGAAAACAGTATAATTCTCCATTTATTCAGGTATTCTTTGATTTATTTCATCAGTGTTTTGTAGTTTTCAGCAAACATATCTTGCACACATTTTATGAGATTTGTACCTAAGTATTTCATTTTGGATGCAATTCTAAATGGTACTTTAAAAATTTTTCTTTTTTTTTTTTCCTTTTTGTCTTTTTTACTGACCTGTAACGGGATCGCAACCCTCGGTGTCGCGCCCATACCAGGGACCGGCAACAGGATCACAAGCCTCGGTGTTGCGCCCGCACCGTGCTCAGCCAGTGAGCGGGAACCGGTCTCCACATGGGATCCGAACCCTCGGCGGGAGCGCCGCCGCACTCCCAAGCGGCGCACTCTCCAGTGCGCCACCGGGCCGGCCCGACTTTTAAAAATTTTCAATTTCTAATTATTCATTGCTAGTACATAGAAATATAATAATTTTTTTAATATCTCCTTCATATACTGCAATCTTGCTAAACTTGCTTACTGGTTTTCGTAGTTTTGTAAATTCTTTGGAATTTTCTACATGGACAATCACGTTGTTTGCTAATAGAGGCAGATTTATTTATTCCTTTCCCATCTGAATACCTTTTATTTTGTCTTAATTTAGTGCAAATTGATGGAAACGTCTCGAGAACCTTAAAATTTAACAAAGTAGGTAGAACAATTTCAGAAATGACTATAACAGACAGCACAACCAGAAAATATAGATGGTGATTATTTCAGTTCAGTTCTCTCTTAAGTTCAGATACGTCACTGAATGCATGTTATATGCCAACACCATTCTAGGTGACAAGGAATGTAAGTCCCTGCCCTCATGGGTGAGACAGGCAACTAACAAATACACAAACAAAAAAATACACATGTATAAAAATGCTAGGTAGTGCTCACGGCTCTGAAGAAAAATAGTGGGAAAAGCAGGTACATTATGACTGAGGGGAAGGCCACTCTGAGGAGGTGGCATTTGAGCAGACCTAAATGAGTTAAGAGTGAGTCAGACAAAATCCAGGGCAAGTGAACTCCAGGCACAGCAGGCAAAAGCCTCAAGACAGGAATGTGCTTGACATTTTCAAGGAAGAGCAAGGAGGCTAAGGTAATTGGGGCATAGTCATCAGTAGGGAGAGTGGTAGGAAATGAAATTGCAGAGAGCTAAGAGACTGGAATATTTTAGGAAGCGTCGAGAAATTCTGACGTTATTGTAAGTGTATGGGAGGCCACCAAAGGATTAAGAGCATGGAGTGACCATTTTGATTGATCTTTTAAAGGATCACTAGTGTTGCGCCGAAGACAGACTAGAGTATGGCACTTAGGAAGCTAGATGATGTTGCGAGAGATGATAGCGGCTAGGGAGGCAAATGTAAGGTTCTCCTTTGCTCGCAGGCATTTGGGACAGCTGGTGAAGATAGTCTCAGAGCTGATAAGATGTGCAGGCACAGTCTTCAACTGAAGGAGTCAAGCAGCTGGAGCATTCACATGTTGTGGGCCATCGTGAAGTGGTCACCTCCCAGCATGCTGATGGACACTCGTAGCTATGCTTTCTTCTCAAGTTGCCCAAGTCACACACACCAACTTCTCTTTCCCCTCTACCGTTTCATCCATTCTCTTCCGGCACAATAGCCTCCATTCACTTGTAATACACCAAGCCCATTTCTGCAGCAGGATCTTTACAATTGCTGTTCCTGCTGCGTGCAAGACTCGTATGCTCACATTTCACATACCTTAAATTTCGGTTCATATTTCTCAAGTTTCAACTCAAATACTACTTCCTCGGAACCTTCTAACTATTCTACTTAAAACTGGCCCTCACAGACATTCTCATTTTCACCTCATTTCTTTCATAGATTTTATCATAATGTGTTATTATTTTTAATCTATTGCTGAACTGTTTACTATCAATCACTAAAACACGCTCTCCATGAGCACAGGAAACTAGTCCTTTAGTTCTCTATTGCAGCTACTACACACAGGGCAGTGCTTAGCACACTGCAGGTATGCAACAAAGGATGAACAAGTAACTTAAGTCCTTTCTAAGACTAGGGAGCTTCACTGAAACCACCAATATCATAGATAGTATCTGCTCTCTGAAACCTCAACTTCTGGTGTATAATACCCCAAATAATATAAACAAAGCTCTTTCACCTTCACTTGATTTCCAGGTACCATTTGAATTCTCATGGCATGCCTACCCGTAGGCTGTCCCTCTTTGTACTGATAATGGCATAAATTAATTCACATATGTAATTCAATAAAGGGATCAAGGCTGAGCATGTCACATCTTTTGGAAATTATGCTTTGAGACATGAAGTGGTAAGGCTTACTGTGTAAGCCTCAGCAGATGCTTGTTACCCAACTCTCTTGTCAATTAGAGGTCAAGACCTTGACCACAGCATTTTTCATTTATCCTTTCACATTGTCAAGGTATTAGCGTGTCTTGTGTTTTAATTGCCACAAATTTTATCAATGAGAGCCGTATTCTTTTTGTCCAATGTTAACTGTAATAATTGTGTTTAAATTCTTTCAAAAAAAGAGTATATATTCCACTACATTGCATGCATTTAGTTCTTTTCAGCAAATTTTAAAAAAAGAGGGATGTCTATGTGCAGTAATTTTTAAGAGGAGGTATCTAGGATTGGTAAACAAAGTAGACTTCAGTTATCTCATTTTTCTGCTCTAAAAGCCAAAGAATATTTAAATGTTCATGATGTTAAGTCACTAAATGAAGAGTACTTTTTGTGTTTCCCAAGGCTAACAAAACTCAGGAATTTTTTTTTCAGCAATAAATTTGGCTTATGGTTAGCATCATGATTTTCAAAATTTTTTGCATTTTAGGGAAGAACACTGAATATGGATTCTATACCTGGGAATTTTTTTTAAATTGAAAGACAAAAAATGGCAAAAGAAAGCATAAAATATGTAGATAGAAAAACAAGGGCTGGCTGGTTAGCTCAGTTAGTTAGAGAGTGGGTTATAACACCAAGGTCAAGGATTCAGATCCCCCTAACGACCAGCCTCCAAGAACAAAAAAACAAAAACAAAAAAAGAAAACAAATGGTAGCACTGATAAGTGTGAATGAAGTCAGTACAAAGTAGGAGCTATTACTGGATTGCAAGTGTTTTGTTAAATGTGGACATAACTAATTTCTGTATTCAAAAAAGTATTCTACAATCAATTGTTCCTGTTCTATGAGAACTTAGATGTGGAAAAAAATAAACCTTATTTTCCAGAATATAACTAAGTAAATAAAAGTTTTCTTTTGGATATGCTCAGTTCAAGGTATTATTTGCCATCATAGAAAGTCATTTGTTCATTCAGTAAATATTTATGAGCACTACTGAAAGGCGCTCTTCCAGCTGCTGGGACTACTGTAGACAGTAAAGACCGCCCTGCTGGAGTTTCTCTCCTAGTGCGGGAGGAGAAACAATGAACAAGTATACATGTTACTGATGCTAAGCAGGAGGCAGGAGAACAAAGCAGGGTCAAGGGGATAGACAGGCTGGTGTGGTGAGGCAAAGGACAGGCCACAAATTGATAGGAGTGGGAAGGGAGCGCCTAAGATGTGAGCAGACCTGACAGAAGGGAGAGAGAAAGCCAAGAACCTAGCTGCGGGCAGCATCTGAGGAGACACAGATGGAACAGCGAGCGTAAAAGCTGTGAGACGAGATGTGCTTGGCAGGCTCAAGGAACCGCAAGGAGACAGTGGAGCTGGAGTGAGGCCGATGGAAGTTAGATGGGACCAGTAAAAAAAAAAAAAGGGAGGCCAGGACACTGAGGGACTTGTTGGGCACAATAAGGATTTGGCTTTTACTGAGACAGATGTGTTGGAGGGATGTGAGCAGAGGGGTCACATGACCTCTGTGTTAAAAGACTCACTCCGGCCACTGTGTTAAGAAGACTGTGGCGAGGGGTCTGGAAGCAGGCAGGAGATTACTGAACAGTCTAGGAAAGGGATGACTGTGGCTTGGCATAGGGTGCTGCAGTGAAGGTGGTGAGGACGGACCAATTAAGGATGTATCTTAAAAGGAAACCCGGCAGGATTTGCACATAAAATGGATGTAAAGCATGTGAGAGAGGATGGCACCAAGGTTGCTGCCTGGCCTGGATGGGAGGACAAGGTGTCCCACTCCCTGAGATGGATAAGTCAGCAGGAGGAGGCGGCTGGAGTCGCCAGTCTGGATGTGGATACATTCACAAGATATAGCAGTAATGAGTCAGACAGGACAGGTAACTCTGGATTGGGAATCTGGAAATCATCAGCCTATCAAAGTCACAAGCCTGGATGACATCACTTAGGGAACAAGTGTAGATAGAGGCAAGGTCGGAGACAGAAGAGGACCCCTGCTCTCAGGAGCTTCGATTCTATGAGGAAGAAACAGAATATTGGCAAACATGTCATAAGTCAGGTGATAAGTGCTATGTAGAAAAATAAAGCTGGGGAATGGCTTAGAGAATGCAGGCAGGCATGTAGATTTGGACATTATTTGTCACAGATGCAGTTAAATATAGAAACATGAGCTCAGGGAGAAAGTGGGCTGGGTATGTAAATTTGATAGTCACCACAATGTTTAATGTCATGAGATTGGATAGGATCACTCAGGGAATGGGTATAGATAGGGAAATAAGGAAATTGGAGAACTGAGACCTTGGGCACTCTGGCATTTAGAGTGAAACTTGCTATAGTGGGTTTTGCTTTTGGAAAAAAGATGGGCTGTCAGCCTCTCTCCAAGCCACTTAACTGCTATGTTTTTTCAATCTTTTACTCCAGCTTGGAGGCAAATGACCCTAGAACTGTTTTTCTTCACATATGTTCCTCAGCCTACTGCATCAGAACCAACTGAGGAGCTTATTAAAGATGAAGATTCCATGTTCCATCCTAACCCTACTGAGTCGACCTCTGGGAATAGACCCTGAGGGGGAAAATACTCCAGATGATTCTCACAGCCACTAAGCTTGAAAACTACAACATTTAAGGAAGGGACTAAAGCTTACAAGTCAATTAGAGTAGAAAGGAAATACAAAGGCATAGAAAGGGGTAAGACTGATAGAATCCAAACTGTGGAGTGTGCTTTGATGCAATTTTGCAGTCAAAAGGGAGCTCCTAAGGGTTCTAACTAGGAGAGCTCCATAATCAGATCTACACATTATGTGAATGAACTGGGGTGGGAAACTTAAAGTGGAAACATGAATTCAGTTCTTAAAAATAATCCTTACTGTTATGGTCAGGCCCATCAGCACTGAGATTCCTCAGTCCTTAAAATGTTTTAGAATGTTTTTATATGAATGACTTGAGTTTTTAAGCAAAATATGTTAGCTTTTTAAAAAAAAAATTCTGTATTTTGTGAAGGAGGAGGAAAAAGAATTATCTGGGATAAAACAATCAAATCCCTCTCAGCATAACACAGAATAAGCTAGGCATTATTCCAGAGATAAAAGATTCAGCATAATACCTTTCAACAATAAAGGTATCTATTTCATATCTTACATTTCAGTACTAAGTGTAACAGAAAAAATAACCATACCTATGACTTACATCATTCCTTTACTCCATTATGGAGGCAGGACATATAGGTATTATTGATGAAAACAATGGAAGAGATTTGTTCAGAGAGCACTTGTTAAGGCACATTTTAAAATTTAAAAAAAAAAAACCCTTTGTACATACAAAAAAATACAGGTGACTCCATATTTTGATTTATGAAAAATAAATTTATTACATAACACCTTGTTTTTAACAATGTTCAGTTATTTTTTTATTCAGAATACTTGTGTCATTCATGTAAAATAGTTTGATACAGTACATTGTATGTTATAGGTTTTTTTTTTCCTTAAAAATTCTAAGGCTCTCCTACTCTTCCTCCTTTGCTGAAGTAAGGGCACCCTAAACAACGTGCGAACAGGTTTTAAAAAGGAAAATTAATTGAACAAAATTTTAATAGCACTACACCAACCAGCTTTAAAATCAGGACGAAATATCTGAATTTTGGATGCCGCACCTTTTTAAGGAAGTTATCATTCATGCTTTTTTTCATCTTAAAGCATGCGCACAAATCAGCAACACCAACAGGAAAAATAAAACACTGTCTATGACAATCATTTTAGTTTGTTTGCTGAACCAAACAGGTTTATATCAATGACAACATATTTAATTACTATCAAATAGCAGCTTTAATACCAGTCAAGTCATAGATTGAAAACAAAAACAAAATTATAAGTTGAAAATTAATCTTTGGGAGTTTTGAAACCTTTCTGGAAAGACTATGTGGCTTTTTGTACTTTCAAAAAAATCCAAGCAATATTCCTGGTCAAAAAACACTGATTAATGTAGAAAATGAATCAACCCACTGATAAGACACTAAAAAGAAAGGTGTACCAAAATAATCTCATTTTGAGTCCTAGTTATTTTGTTGAGTTAATATATACTTTATGTTTCAAGTACCAGTTAAGCTTTGTGTCTGTGTGTGTACTATTGGTCAGATAATGTTGTTACACTGAAAGAATTCACCACATACAACGACAAATGCTTGCCCCTAGCACATTTCACAGCTTCAACTGCTACAGACTGTCACTGAAAAAAATGCATTGGTCAGTCTGAACCATGTCAAGTAAACTATGGAAATAGCAAATCCACAACACAAACTGTGCTAGCACTTTCTTTTCAAGTCTAACTCCAAAATAGGTACAACTTGGAAGCCACTACCCCAATCTGTGAAAAGTGGTGGAACTTGGCTACTGGACATATTGAAGATGCATTTGTACAGTACATTCTCATGGCCCATACCAGGTTCCCGTGGAGAGCTGCAGTCAACCCTGCAGCATTCGCAACAGTGCATTGACAAGATTCCGACGCAGCTCAGTACCGATGTGTCTGATGTGAGTACTGTGGAGGCTGCTGGGAGGTAGCTGAGTATCCCATGCTGCTCTGTGGCTGTGATGTGCTTGGTCCAGGGTTGGGATAGGCAGCATGTGGATTGGAACGCTAGAAAGGAAACGAGGGTGAAATGTGACTCAGGTGCTTCTAGCAGCAACTCGATCCCAAGTCAGCAAGGCTCCTGTGTGACTGAAGTGTCACTAGGTTTCAAGGAAGTAAGGATGTACAAGTTTTGTGCTATGTACTAGCTTTAGAATTAAAAGACAGAAAACCCAAATCTTTTAATCTGAGCTTTTCTTTAGGAATGTCAGAAGTATTGCAAGTAAATAACACTAAGCCAAGTCTTATTACTATGCTGTACAAACACATTTGTTTTCTGCAGCAGTAACCCCCTTTCTATGCTGTTTTGTATCTACTTAGTAAATAATAACTTAAAATAAAAGGTACAGAATCAATTTCTATAGAATCAACTTCTTTGGCATTAACGTATTTTTATGCCTTTTAAACTACCGAATCTTATTTTCTACTACAAGTTTACAGACAAAAGTAAAAATATAATCATTGAAATGTGAGAAAAGTAGTATTCTCAATTCTAAAAGGGGCACAAAGGGAATAAGGGGTGACAGAGTTTAGAGTTCTCTAATTTTGATCTGTTATATTATTATTTTCATTCCCTTACCTCTCTCTCATATTATTAGCTCCCAAAACAAACACTATAAAAGATTAACCATAATTTATTATCGCTCTCTTTCAAAGCACGTTTAATAGTCATTTGATTTTAAATTCTGCCAATCCTAGCAAAAATAACATTTTTTAAAAAGTGGATACATGAAATTGTAGTTAGAGATACTATTTTTGCAATCACACACAAAAATCAACCACAATAATATCAACAAAGCAGCTCAGCATCATTTTCTCAGTTTCCAAAGAAAAGGTTAGAGCGCTGCTCTGCTTCACTCTAAGGATGCCGTCACCTTAGTATGCAAACACATTCTTGAGCCAAGAGAGATGCACTTATCCCATCCAGATGGACAGAAAAAGATGATGGAACCGACAACAACTCTCATAGATGTCTGTCCTTGATTTCTTTGTTTAGCTGACTGGGAGAGAATCACTACTCAGGCAGACAATGATCTCCATGGTGTGTGGGCTGGACCTCCCCCTTAGTCAAGCAAAGAGTTAATATCTAATTCTTGAAGTGCAGTCGTGGGCACTGAGAACCTCATCAGTCTCATAAGATCTCTTTTTCTCTTTTTATAGGTAAATGTC
Organism: Galeopterus variegatus; assembly: GCF_000696425.1. Lineage (NCBI taxonomy): Eukaryota > Metazoa > Chordata > Mammalia > Dermoptera > Cynocephalidae > Galeopterus > Galeopterus variegatus. Next base: position 48,630 of record NW_007728306.1, on the reverse strand, counting down.
TCTAATTGCTCAGGTTTTCAGTATCCTTCCTATACTGAAACCCATTTTTGTTGGGAATATCATTAGAATAAACAGAAGAGAAAGGGGAATGGTATTCAATTTTCAAAACAGGTCTTTCCTCAAAGGAACTGACAATGTCACATGCTAGGAACCATAAGTAGGCAATGAGTGGTGTTTGCGGTCAGATTTAAGTCTGAGCCCTGGGTCCACCACTAGCTTGCTGGTGAACACGCTGAAGCTATTTAACCTCTACAAGCACCAGTTTCCTGAAATGGCAGTGATAACACTTATCTCCCAAAGTTATACTCATCGAAAGATACAATGGATATTTCATACTAAGTATAAGAGCTGGTTTAATAAGCTGTTACTATTACAGCATCATCAGTACCACCACCACCACTTAAGAGCTTACTGTGTATTTTGAATGTTACTAAGAATTTTAATGATGATAATGATAATAAAAATTATGAAAGCACCCGGTATCATCTATTAAGTGCTTATGGCAGGCTCTGTGCCTTAGCAAACATTATCTCATTTAATACTTACTACAATCTCACATTTATCATTATCTATATTTTACAAATGAGGAAACCAAGAACATTTGAATCACTTACTCAAGGTTACACAGAAGTAAGTGACCGGCTTGATAGAGTTCTTAATCACTATGGCATATTATTTCAAAACAATAGATACCATTTATCTAGCTCCTGCTATAAACTAGGTGCTAAGATACATCATGTCTACTCTGACAACAACTGCAAATTAGGTTTTACTCGTCTCATTTACAGATGGAAACACTAAAGCCAGGAGGTGTTAAATTATTCGTCCAAGGTCACATAGTTAATAAATGGCACAATTTGAATTAGATCATTCCAAGTCTGTCGGGTTCAAAAGTCTAAACCTTCCCTACTATACACTGTCAGTACTTTTCCATGCCAGTACCATTTTGTGTCAGTGTATTTCCCCAGGTACACAGAGGTCAGTATTTCTTAATTATATCACATTTTCCAGGGGTCACAAACTCATATGCAAACACTGACATAGCAGGTCAATAAAAATAAACTTGAGATACCTGATAGTCTGAGGTCATGATGAGTCCACCTGAGGTAGTGGTAGGAGGAACAACTCTCACTTTTTTCAACGGGGGTCCCTGTGTATGACTGCTGTCTTGATTCCCTGGGTGACCAGTTCCATTAGTGTGGTTATTGCCCTGCTGCTGCTGCTGGTTCTTCTCAATTGGTTAAACAAAAAAACAAAGTTCAACTCAGAAGGAGAACAAAATACACCCACACCAGAAAATGTTACGGAAGCATTCGTGAAACAAGAAACTGCCAAATGTACTTTAATACTTACTTTGTCTCCTTTGTCATCAGGTTCTTCTTCCGTTAAAAATTCTCGTTTGGGGTAAGGAATTTGACAACCGGCAAAAACGCTGATCACAAGAAAAAAAGAAAAACGATTTCTGGTATACTAATCAATATTTCAATGCTTCACTTAGGCAGTTTTCATTTTAATCTTTTAAGATGGACTTTGTCTCCATATTTGCAAACATAAGCACCTTTCATGCAACATGTGACACAATGAATCTTTTATTCTAATCAGTGACATTATATCAGGTCATTTGAAGGCCTTTCATTGTATAAAAATAATCAATAATCATCTAATGACTCAAGTTTCTTCTTTTATCCCAGCATTACTCTTTTACTTCTACAACCAAAGTTTAGATTCCAGTTGAAATGTGTCACTCTTTAAAGACAATTTTTGTTTTACCTTCCTTACTACATTTAAAACAAAAGATGGTATAGGGAACACAAATTTATTTGGGAATAGTATTTGTAATTCTGGAACACAGAACTCTAATTGCAGGCAGTAAGCAATCTCAGTGAGTCTGAAGGAGCTACAGCATGCATAATCGACCTGTCACTGAGTAAGTGGATTACTGCTGAAACTAATGTGATCAACATCTCATAAGGCAAGAGATGAACAGAACTGCCTCTTAACCATAAAGCCCCTAAATGACACTTCAGTCAGCTCAGCTCATTTTTTGCTTGTCAGAAGGATTTCCTTAGGTTCTCACATAACAGGAGTGGCAATTTAGAGTTGACAACTAAAAGAAAGCATGCTTCAAAAATTCCATCATCCTGGTGAGTTTGTAAATCAATCACTTACTCTGACGTAGGAAGTGGGTCTTCTAAGAAATAGGGATCCTGCATAGCCTGTTCTGAGGTAATTCGCTTTATTGGGTCCATGGTAAGCAACTTCTGAAGCTGAAACCATAAATCATAAAAACATTACTGCATTACTTCCCAGAGTAACTTTTTAGCACACATGTGGGGGGGTACATGTTTTTCTGATGAACACCACCAAAATTTGGAGGGTATTGATTCTCCCAAATAAACAACAGCAAACCCTAACTATCAAATGTAATGTAGTCATTCACATTTTAGTCATTCCAATATTCATCATCTCACTTGATTCTTAAACCAACAGTTACTATACTTAATCTTCTGGCTCTAATCCAATAACTTTTCCCCTTATATTATCTAAACTGCTCTATCTATTTTAGAAAAAGACTAAAATTCTTATATAAATATCTTCTCTTCTTTTTCTGTTAAGGGGAAAAACTGTTATAACACAAATAATACAATAGCCACATGTAGCTATTTAAATTTAGATCCAAATTTATTAAAACCAAATTAAATTTTTATCAGCACCGCACTCTCCCGAGTGAGCCATGGGCCGGCCCTAAAACCAAATTAAATTTTTAAAAAAATCAATTCCCTAGTCACACCAGGTACACTTCAAGAGCTCAAGAGCCACATGTAGCGAGGGGCTACCCTACTGGGGGGTGCACATCATCACAGAAAATTCTACTGCCCAATGCTGTACTAGTCTAAATAACTATGTTGTGGTTATTAGAGACTCTGGAAGTAGACTGCTTGGTTCAATTCCTGACTCAACATTTATTAGTTGAGTGATGCTGGCAAGTTACTTAACCTCTTTGTAGCTCCATTTGTCAAAGAGAAATTAAAAGTAGTACCTATTATCACAGGTTTGTTTTTTCTGGATTAAATGAGTTAATATATGGAAAGCAATTATAATGGTGCCTGGTTACAAAGAAAGCACTACATAAGTGCCAGCTATTTTTATTGCTACAATATAGAAAGATTCAATATTTTTTAGTTAAAACACAGTACTGAAGGCTTTATGAACTAGAATATTTGATTTTAATATGTAATTTAAGAGATTATCTAAATTGTGGTCTCTTAGTTTATACTTTGATCTAATGCAGTGGTTTTCAGACTTTAGTGTGCATCAGAATCACCTGGAGGACTTCTTAAAACAGATTGATGGGCCCTACTCCCAGAGTTTCTAATCAGTAGATCTGGACAGGAGCCCATGAACTTGCATTTCCAACAAGTTCCCAGTCATGCTATTGCTGCTGGACTAGGATGAAAATTTGAAAACCAATGAACTAATAGACACATTCAGACTTAATGGGAGATGACAAATTTTAGAGGATAAAAGAACATAAAATAAATATTTAAGAATACAGATAAAATGCTGGATGGTGAGATTCAAATTTAAATTTAATGATCTGATATTCCATGGAAGTACTATTTTATTTTTAGGACTGAAACGAAAAACCTGGATTTGCTATTTAAAATACCCCCAAATTTCAGATGGGACCACCCAAGATTACCAGCAATTAAGTCATCATCCAAGTAAAAACAAGCAGATACACTACATGGAAGGTATATCTCTAGAGTTTCAGTGGTGATGGTAGTGAGTCACCTCAGACTATAATGAGTAGCAGGTTATTAATTGGGGGGGTGGGTAAGAAGAGCTCCCCTAAATCCTGACTTTTACTCTACCACCCACCACTATCATTTTCTTAGAATAAATAAGTCCATAATTTTGAAGGATCTAACTTAACCTTCTAATTAGGGTCCTGTTGTAAGTACACCATAATAAATTATTATTTGCATAGCATACTGCACAATAATAAGATAGGTTAAGCACTGCTTTTTAAATTGCTGACAAGATATGAAATATGTATATAAAATATGACATGATGTAACAATAAGTAGAAGACACAGAAGCAGAAGCAGTAGAGGAAGATTAAAAAGCAGAAACAGAAGCAGGAAAAGAAGAAATGTTTGCCAAGTGGCCTGTTTGCAGTAAAAGAAAGTTGAACCCTTTCAAGATAAAAGAATTCCCATTTAAGAATACTTGGGAATAAGGATTTAAAAGAATTTTAAGTCAAGCAAAATATAACCGGCTTCCCCAAATTCCCCTTTCATATGTTATAAACCTCTTTTTGAAAACATAAAACTGAAAAACGTTTTTAATTATTATAGCATAAAAATGGAAATTTTATTGTAAAAAAATTTAAGTTGGCAAAAATTGAATATTATCTCATCATAAGTTACATGAATTCATTTAGATTCTAGGTCAAATCATTTTTCCAGTATATGGTAACAAATACTGCATTTCTCACAGTCTTCCAGAAGAAGCAAATAATGTATAACATCATTGAAGGACTTCTAATTCTCAAGTTTATAAGAGGTATCTTGGGAGTTCAAAATTTTGTAAACAATCTTTCAAAGAGCTGAAATATAAAATAATCTGTAGAAATTATTTCTGAAAGATGAGATTGTTTTCTCTTTAACACTTCTCGGAAATTTTTAAAAATTTTAAATAACTGATGAAAAACAATAAATGTACAGTAGTCCCCTCTTATCCAATGGAGGATACATTCCAAGACCCCCAGTGGATGCCTGAAACTGCAGACAGTATTGAACCCTCTACACATTATATATTATTTTCCTATAACGCATACTATGATAAAGTTTAATTTCTAATTCAGGCATAGTAAGAGATTAACGACAATAATCATGAAACAATTATTACAATACACTGTAAGGAAAGTTCTGCGAATATGGTCTCTCAAAATATCTTACTGTACTATACTCACCTATTTTCAGACCTTGACTGACTGAGGGTACTAAAACCACAGAAAGTGAAATCACAGATCGGGGTGTGGACTACTGTAATTTAAAATATGTTCTTGACAGACTTTTTACAGTTACTACCTTTAGAAAATCTAATGTGACCCAACAGTCTGTCAAACCATGATATGGTTTGGAGAAGCAAATATTTTGATGTCTTTACTAGTAAGCACCAACACAATCTCTGCATTTACCATTAAAGTATTCTAAGAGTGCTAAATAATCATATAAACTGAACCCAAAAAAACTCAAGTTGTGCTAGTCGATTAGGAAAAAAATGCATTTCATTAGTACTGTTATCTAAAGCTTACCAAGTGGAATGCTTTACTATCTGGTTTAACTTTATGTTTTTCCATATACTTGATAAGGCTGCAGTTGGTATACCTGAAAGAGAAATACTATGAAATGTCTACATTAGATGTGAGGTTAATTTTACATTGGCTAAAGTCCTTCTGAACAGAATTATTTTGATAATAACCAATATAAAATATATATTGAAGATGCTATGATCAGCATAAAAAAGAGCAGCATTAAATCAATTTTATACTTCATTTAATATTCATGCTAGTCATTTTTGAATAGATACCAATGATTAAATGCAAGACAATTTCATGAATAACATATACTCAGTAGCTTTTTTCACATGAATTATATTTTAACTATTATTGTAAATAATACCTGGGTCAAAAGTTTAACTCAGTCTTACCAGCAAGTTTAAAATACATCTGTTATAGGTCTAATAAACTAGACTCTCCCAATTCCTAGTCTTACATTGTAAGTGAGTGAAATATTAATTCTTTTCTATTAAAACTTGCTTAAAATTATTACACAACCTAGGTAGGCAGGCAAGTGGCTATTAGTAAGGTTTGTCTATTTTAGTCTCTTATTTCTTCAGCTATGATACTTCCCACTAATGTCTAGCTCCCAGAAAGTAGTAAATATGGAAAGAAATGAATTGATTTTTTTCCTCAAATCCAAATTGGCTGCTAATATTAGTCATTTTTTTTATATCATCATTTAAGCATCTTAAGAAATGAGGAGTGTGATCATGAAAAATATTTATTAGAATAAATAAGTAAAATTACTTATTAGAGTAATCTTATATTGAATCTTCTATTATGCTGAATATTCAATCTTGTACTGAGTATTCTGGAAAAGCAAAAATCAACAAAGGGTCTATTTTCTTTCCAACTTACGTATTTCTTCTGAAATCTTTCATTAATGTTGAATGTTCAGGCATCTTTTTAATATCTTCCCAATCTTTATCTGTGAAATACATTGATAAGTTTTTATGTTGCCTAGGTCCTATTCTCAAGAATTTTAACAAAGTTTACCTCCATTTTCATTGTATTTCCTATACTTTTAATCTCTATGAAAGCTCAGACTTCAAATAAATGCTCAGCTACAGTAAACATATGGAACTGTAAATACAATTCCTTGTCTCTTGTATAGCTTTAGATATCTCTGTTTATCTTTTTAATTTTAAATTGCCTACTTTTTAAATGTTTTAGTATAAGCTGCCTCAATTAACTATTACTACAGGGGAATAAGTTATAAATAATTATTTCTATTTCTATTATTAAATAGTCCTATTTCTATGAGTAAAACCAGTTATTTTCCTTGTTCTATGAAATTTCATGGTTAAATCAGTAACTAATCTCTTCAATGAGAAATATAAGGTCTTTCCCCTCAATGGCATTAAGATATACTTTTTTTTACAATACGGCCCTCCTACCTTATTCAATACATTTCTTTACATGAGCAATCAAAGTAAGCAGTAATAACTGTCTGCAGTAGAATAGGGTGGGATCTAACTAGTGTATTAATAAGTCTGGTACCTTGGCTAGTTTCAACAACATTAACCAAAACAACCCCAGCTACTAAATATGTTAAGTACAAAATGTATGTTAGTTTTGCAGGCATACTGGTTGCTCAAACAATATTTGCTAGATAACTTGTTTTCTCCATCACTATTGATGGGCTTTTACTGAGAGTATACTAGCTGCACAACACTGTGACAGGTAGCTTAACAGCACCGTTAGCTTTTAAATGGCCTTCAGAGGTTTGCTTCTTTGAACTTACTTGTAATAACATGTGCATCCTATCCTCCACAGACTTTACATATTGTAAACTGAATGTATACTTACACTCCTAAATTTTTGTCACCTTCTCAAGCTAGGAATCCTGAGATAATCTTTTAGTCTTCTCTGTTATACACTTCCTACAAAAGTTTCATGTTTGACCTTTATTCGCCATCATTATTATTATCACTTTATGCCTGCAGTACTGCTATAGCAAGTGGCTGGTTTCCCTGACTTCAGTTACCGCTCCTTAATTGATTTTTATCTACCACCGTCATACTATTCTTTCTAAAATTAACACAAATCATGTCTCTAGTACTTATCATGGATTCTCATTCTTTAGCATATCAAATTTGAACTCCACTGCCTGCTTTTCAAGGTTCCTTATAAACTGGCCCTACACTAACTTAACTACACGTCAAGAATCATCTTTGATAGAGTCATCTTTGATAGAGGTCCTCACCACTCCCACTCCTCATAAGTCATGTTCCCTTCCCTGTGGGCATCAGAAGTGGCAAGAAAAGTCCAATCCTCTCTATCTACTCAAACCATACCTATTTTTAAAACATTCTACCTATTTTTTAAACATTCTACACATGTACAGTGTAAACTCCAAGAGGGCAACAATCATGTCTCGTATATATCATCAATATTTTTTAGTTAGAACAGTTCCTGGCACATGGCAGGTATTCAGAATGCAGAATTCAAACTCCCAGATATTTCTGTATTAGTCTTGAGTTACAGTGACCAGAGAAATATTCCTAATGAAAAATAATTTCTATTAAGCACTTGACTAACCAAAATTATTTAGGTGTTTTAAACAAATTCTCTGATTCACAGACCCATTATTCTGGACCTCTGGGCAATTTTGGCGACCGATGAACTATCATTCTGTGGTAATAATTACAGATTGGGACATAGCTGGAGAGATGTAACATCAGTGATGTGACACCTATAAACTGTCTCCCTGATGCAAAACAGTGGGCCGGCTTGTTGTGGAATACTATACTTTCACCCACATTCTGACTGTTTTAACAGAACACTTTTTTAAAAGACTGTCCTTATTGACAAGGGTTATAGAGCAAAAATGTTATTATTCAATATAATGTGATTCTGCACAGTACCCTAAATAATGTTCAAAATTTATACTCAAATATCAGGTAATGGCAGTATTACATGTGCTGCCAGAAAAAAAATTCCTATTACTGAATTTTATTTGTTGTTTCTACTGGTAAGAACTAATGGCACCTTTTTAATACAGATATTGCAAATATTTTATCATTTCAAACATCAAACAACAAAACAAAAAAGCAAAACAAAATGAAAAAAAAATACACACCTCAAATTCAGGAAACCCATAAATATTTTCATACTAATATGTGAACTCTACAAATTTTGCTGACTACTTCTACAGATCTTTGATAAATGGAAGTCATAAAAACAAAGAATCAAGTAAGAGTAAGAGTAGCTTTCATCGGCTGAAAATATACCCCTCTCCAATGAAGATATATTTAAAGTTCAAACAACAGTGATTTAAAAACAAAAACAAAAACATAATGTGTACCTGCAGGAAATCCCATTACATTGAATATTCTGTCCAGCTGGTCATGGTGATAAGGATTACTAGTTTTGATGTCCTCTTGTCGACAGTGAAATATTGGTTCTGACGTTAGTAGTTCTGCAAATATACACCCTATAGCCCTATGCTATAACAGTGTCAAATTTTGCAAATTTAAGTATTTAATAAGAAGGACAAGAAAATAGGGAGCAAAATATCACCTTTAAAATAGGCTATAAATTCACAGTACTTATTTAAAAAGCCAGGCAAATGTATTTCTCTGTATACAACAAAGTAAATTTCCTGCATTTACAAGACACAGGTTTACTTTCATTCATATTAAATTTGTACTCAATAGGACTCTTAGAAGAGGCAAGACCTATATGCCAATTTAGAATTTAAAGCTGAAAATACTCCATATTTACTCTTAATAAATCCCTAAAATAACAATGTTAATTTCCCTACACTAAGTACAATGGTGTGCACACAACAGACACTCATAAGTGATTTTTGACTGATCCAACAAATACCTGTGACAAATATATATATATCCGAGGACAAATAAAAATCACTATTTTATTAAAGCTGATTGTTCAGGTATGTTAATAACTGCCACTCAAACAGCATATGAGAAAAAAAATGTTATTTATCAAGGAGAATTCCTAAACTCCAAAACTGGAATGTATACATTTAATTTAATGTAAAATTATCACATTTACATTTCAGAGTAACAAGTTAATTATCTATTTACTTCAAGATTCACGAGCACGTGTTTAAAAAATGACATCATATTTGCATATCAGAGAACCACGTCTAGCCAATACCACTGTACGGAAATACAGGCCAAGCTATTTTGTTTTCAGCATCAGAAGGTAAATAGAGGGCCGGCCCGGTGGCGCACTTGGTAGAGTGCGGCACTTGGGAGCGCGACGGCGCTCCCGCCGAGGATTCGGATCCCATATAGAGACCGGTCCGCTCACTGGTTGAGCACAGTGCGGGCGCAACACCGAGGGTTGCGATCCCGTTGCCGGTCGCGGTACGGGCACGGCACTGAGGGTTGTGATCCCGTTACCGGTCACGAAAAAAGACAAAAAGGAAAAAAAAAAAAGAAGGTAAATAGAAAAATTAATGATTATGTGATTATTCTTTTTACATGGGTATCCCCTGTAAATCTGACCTTTGATCATCTTTATCAATGGCCAGATAGGCAAGCTAAGTAGGATCACCAAAAGGGACGATGGCTCATTTTGCATATTTAAAACTCTACTTAGAGCATCTCCAAGAGAAACTAACAATTCATCTGATTAGCTATCGAAAATTTCAAAGAAGAAAACAAAATATGTAAAGAAAGATGAAAGTTAAGTAGTTTAGCTATCATTAAAGCTACTTTGCTTTTAAAATAAAAAGTCAGGTAAGTAAGAAAAAATAGTTTATTGAATCTTGCTTTAACCCCACCCTACAACCCTCTTTCTTTATATCTTCTACTATCTCTCACCTTTATCAATTTCACCATTCTTCCTTTCTTTGAAATCCTGATCCGCACATTAATCATAAACTTTGAGTCAGCTGATCAGGCTATTATTTCAGACAAATTTTTAATTCTTTGCAAATAAGTCACTTCTTTCTAACTTGCCTATTTTTTTCAGATTGTGCCAAATTCATGGAGAAGTGTTTCCTGCTTATCCACCTGCCTAACTCCTTCCAAAAGACTTTCCAAATAAAAACCATATAGGGCCGGCCCGTGGCTCACTCGGTAGAGTGCGACTTTCTAACTTGCCTATTTTTTTCAGATTGTGCCAAATTCATGGAGAAGTGTTTCCTGCTTACCCACCTGCCTAACTCCTTCCAAAAGACTTTCCAAATAAAAACCATATAGGGCCGGCCCGTGGCTCACTCGGTAGAGTGCGGTGCTGATAACACTAAGGCCGTGGGTTCGGATCCTATATAGGGATGGCCGGTTTGCTCACTGGCTGAGCGTGGTGCTGACAGCACGAAGCCAAGGGTTGAGATCCCCTTACCGGTCATCTTTTTAAAAAAAAAAAAAAAAAAAAAAACCATATAAACCCCACCTACTTCTCAAAATCTGTGATGCTCACATGTAGTTATTGAGCTAAGTAGGCAAAGCAGATAGTACTGGAACACTACATATACTCAAATTTAGTGGGAGGGAGATTTTGTTCAATTATATTTTAATTAATAGGTGTACCAATAGCAAGTTTCTATCTTGATAAACAGGAGTACGTTCTCATTTTATTTATTATATTTTTCCCACTTAGCAGAATGCCACACATTCAGTGGACATTCAGCTGAAGACAAACACCCGAGTTTAAAAGTCCATACTTTAAACTTTTAAGACTGCTTTAGTGACAATTAGTCATTGTTACCCCTCTTTCAGTCTTCTCCCCAAAGTCAAACAAAAATAAAAAATAAAATACTCAAAACTGAATTAAACTTCGTCCCCAAGATTATAATGTTTATTATTTCCCCTTTATTGTAATGATGTTGTAATGATTCAGCTTGCAGTTCTGTCCTACTGGACAAATGACCACCACACTAAAACCCCTTTGTAGTAGAGGGTGGAAATGTGTTAATTTGATATGTTCAAACCAGATTTTTCCCTAATGTTCTTTACTCCTTCTTAGTAGCCTTCAGTTTAACGTAATCCACCAAATTCCACTAACAAATGTAACTCTTCTAAATGATGCTGTTAAAATGAACGTATGAATATATACAGCAAATTATATGTATGTTCAACTACACAGGTTCTTCTGTCAGCTGCTCACACTACAACTATCACACAGGCAAGTCAAAATGCTAGGAAAGTTCTTGGTAAGTAGCTTTAACAGTGGTGTGGGGAATTTGTTGAGTATCTCACTGAACCTTTAAGCTACCAACGAAGGTAGTAAGAGGAATGGGACTGTGTGTTGGAGACTGGACTAGGGGAAGAAATTTCATTTTATACTTCCTTATTCTTATTTCTTAAAACATATTAAAAATGGTTTGTGTACAATTTCTCTCTCTCTCAAACAAAAAAGCAATTAGTAAGATATCTACATTATAACTTGTTGAGTCAATATTTTAATAGAAGAAAAGTGTTCTCCAATATTGATCTTGGCCAAGTCAGGTAGGCACTGGACAGTGGAGAGTGGGCAGGGCTGAGGATCACCACTGCTGAGGAAATGGCACTGACCTTGGTTTCAATCATCTGTACCCAAATTGGTTCCCTCTGTGACCTCCTTAACTCAGAAGGAGGTTGTTTTTACATAAAGCCATAGAACTTTTAGAGTTTAAGGAGATCTAAGAAATGACTCAGGCTAAATTCTAGTTTTCAGAAAATGAGACTCAAGGACTAATGCCTCGCATAAACACCCTTCCCCAACCCCCAAGAGTGACAGAGCTAAGACTACGATTCACACTGGTATCTTTGTTACTTCCATTGTTCAAAGAGGACAAAATTATTTTATACATATGTTCATATGGTCTTCTCAACTGGATTATAAACCTCTTAAGGGTAAGGCCCATAATTTGCATTCATATCGGTTTCTCCTAAGTTTCAAAAAGTTTACACAGTAGTTACCCAATTAATTTTGATGTTGATGAGGAGGAGGAAGAGGGAGAAAAACATGAAGAAAGGCCTTATCTCTCACAAATTATACAGCCATTGGAATAACTCTACCCCTCTAATTGCTGGTAGTTTAGCTTTGTGGCACACAGCCTGCATTGAAACTGCTGGACTATAGAATGTCCTAGTGAATAACAGGTTATACAAATCTTCTTAGTGTTCCCAACAAAATATAACTTTCTTAGGAAAAACAAGAGAATAATAAATAATGAGCCAGACACACAAGCTTCTGTGATAGTGTATTTTTTACTCAATTTAAATCAGAAGTCTCAGGTGTTCAGTTAATAGGAGTTAAGACTAGGTAAATATTTCCTTCTTTGTATATAGTCTGTTACTATATCTTACCAAAAGTGACAATACTTTTAAATATTCATTTTCTAGGTGCAAGAAAATAGATATGTATTGTATTAGTTTATATAAACTTCTTAAATGCATTTAGAGTACACTTGCAAAAAAGATATCTAAATGTGTGTTTAGGTAATATCATATTCAAAAACAGGAATAGCTTAAATAATTTTTACTTTTCCTTCTAATTGATTTTTAAAAAAATAAATATTCTACTTCGGAATAAGTCCAGATTTACAGAAAATTTGCAAAGGTAATACAGAAAATTCTTATGTCTGACTTTTTTTATTTACGTTTATTTTTCTATAAAATAAAATGTGATTTCAATGCTTTGTATGAGGATTAGTGAACATAAAGATTTTTGAAAAAGACATGCTGGATTCAAGATTAATATGGGAGAATGATTACGAGCATTTCTCCTTTTTCCTTCTCGAGTCTACGTTAAAATGACAGCAAAGTAATAAAAGCATAAATCCACAGTAACAAAAAACAGTAGATTTTCATAGATTCACAGATTTATTCAACAAAGAGAACTGAGTTCTCACTATGTATGATGTAGACACTGGTTCACAACGGTGAGGTGAGGTCTGTCTGTTTTAGCAGGTTTTGAATACTGTTCTAGGCAATTAAAACAATAAGGTCAAAGTGTGATGGGGAGGCAGGGTGCTATTTTAGACTGTGTGATCAAGGAAGTTCTCTCTGAAGGGCAGCATTCTCACTAAGGTCTGAATGAAAAGAAGAAACTGGCCATGTGAAGACCTGTTTTAGGCAGAGATATATAAAAACATTCTGGAAGATAGAAGGCAGATAAACAGTTCACAGAAGGCCTCAGTCCACAGCATTCTTGTTGAGTAGGAAACAGATTTGTCTTACACAACTCTGGGAAGATGCTGTACTTGCAAATACCAGCTACAAAGTCTGTATTTTGAACAGCTGATCCTCCTCCCCACTCTTCATCATTGCCCTGGAGCTTCCAGGTACATGAAGCGTGGGCCAAAAGTTGGAGGATTCTTCCCTGAAGACTCTGAATGGCCTCAGAGCAAAGACTCGTGTGTTCTGGCATTCAGGGTTTCCCCAGGTAATGGTGGCTCTCTGCTGGAACACCCTAAAGTCACTAGTCTATGAACCTCATGATACAAGTATACAAGTCATGACACGTATACAAGTCCCCAAGTGGCTTTTTGTAACTTGATTCTTAAATATGAAGAGACAATCAAGGGTCACCAAACAGTTGAAGAATGCTTGGAGAGGAGAGATATCAAGACATATAAATGAAAAGAATGCCTATGAAGAAAGCACAGATAATTATTCTAAGAATACTGCAAATTACCAACCAACCAAAAAACAAACAAGCACTGTTATTACTATACTCGCAGATATTTGAGGAGCTTTTCTTTCCATAAAACAAGATGCCATGAAAAAGTAGCAGTCAGAAATAAGAAATAGTTCACGGAAATAAAGACAAAGACAAAAATATGAGAAGAAAAATGGTATAAAGGATCAATCCAAGAAGCCCAACATCTGACTACACTGAGAAAGAGAAATAGAAAACACTGAGGAGGGAATTAAAGGACTATATGAGAGAATTTTCCAAATACAAGATATGAACTTCAGATAGAATGTGCCCACCAAGTGGCCAGAATATCACTGTGAAATGTAAGATGAGAAATCCTATTTATTTCCAGAAAGAAAAAACCCCAGGTGATCCACCAATGACTAACAGCAAGATTGGCATGAGACTTCATTAGCAACACTGATTGCTAGAAAACAATGGAGGAGAATCATCAAAGTTCTAAGGGAAAATTATTTTGTGCCTAGAATTTTAAGCCCTGCCAAAATATCAAGTATGATAAAGGCATTTTTCAGAAATACAAGAACTAGAAAATTTACCCCAAGATACCTTCCAAAGGAAGCTACATGAAAATATCCTGTAGAAGAATAAGGGATGAGATCATGGGATCCAGAAAGCAATAGATTCAATCCAGAGGAATAAACAAGAGAAAAGCCAGGACAAAACTGTATAGAGAGTTTGGAGACCAACCAATTCAGAATAGAAGACTCTAGGATGGAATTATCCAGTAAAAGAAAAGTGAGTTTACTACCACTCTGTAGAATATAGAGCAAGTTAAGGAGGCAATAAAGACACACAATAAAGGAAAAAAGAAAGGTAAAGAAGCACATAAGAAAAAACTACTTGATAAAATTCAAGCACATAAAATGGAGAATAAAAAAGCTATGGTATAAGAACAATAGCAGTTGAACATTAAATTCATTACAATACATAACCTAAGTATAAACAACTGTGGGTATAATTAGCAAACAGAGGAAAATGTAAACACTGACAAAGTTATAGTTACGATTATGATATTACTAATACACCTTATAAATTGAGAGGCTGATGGAGTAAGGAGTATAAGAGCACTAAATTCCTAATTCTTCATAATAAGAAGGTAATCAATACTATCAAAAACGGAAAAGTGGATTAAAATGTCCTAACATCCTAAATATTTTTTCATAATCTTTTTCCTTTTAATTTTAGGGAGATCTTTTAGAAGCTAATATTTCTTTTGGTAAAAGAAACATTTGTTTGAAGTTCAAGAATTTTAAAATTTTACTTTCATTTCTCTTTTCAAGTAAAATTAAATGTAAAACTTTTACTTAAAATAGACTACACAGTACAATCCCATTTATTTAAGAAATTTCTGAATATCTGGCAGAAAGAGATGTATGGAATGATATACCCCAAATGTTAATGATAGCATTTCTAGGTAGTGGAATTTTGGATTAGTTTTTGCTCTTACTTTTAAAATTTGCTATATCATTTAATTTAAAAATATATGTATTACTTAATTTAAAAATTTATGTATGTATCTTTCACAGAAACTTTTAAAAAGTCATGGAATTTTAATGAGTTCTACTCACCAATAGCTTTGGTATAATGTCTTGCTCCAAGAAGTAGCTCCGGGGCTCGGTACCAGAATGTTACAACCACTGGATCCAAATCTGCTAAAGGCTTCAAAGGTGAATTAAATAATCGGGCAAAGCCCATATCAGCTGTAAAATAAAAATAAATAAATAATGTTAAGTAAACAGATATAAGTCTACCTTGATTATTCTAATTTTACTACTGTTATTTAATAAGATATAAAAAAAACCGTGTTGAATTCTGGGCGGGGGGGAACTCAGAAAACATCTTACCCATTTTACAAGTCTAAATATAAAACAAATGTGACATTTTCATTCCCTTTGAACTATGGTCATCCAGCTCTTCAACTGGGTTATAGACAAGTTCTGCTGCCTGAGGTCAAGGGGGACCTTACTCTTCTGAGAAGATTTCTTTCCATCTGTCACACCACCATTGGGGACAGGGTTGTTTGAGCTGCATTTCCATTCTTTGTACTGGTCACAAGCACCAAGAAACTGGATCAGTTAGAATAAGACTTTCCATTATTTGCATCAAAAAACCTGTTCACTCGTGTAGTTAATCAGAGGTTCACTATACAGTATTTTAACACCACTATTTCCCCCATTTATTTGGGCTGAATTTCACTAACTTAATTTTAAAAAATCATAGTAATTTTTAAGCTGGAAAAGACTTTTTAAAGGACATTTAATTCAATTACCTCCCTTTCCAAATGAGGAAACTGAGGCTCAGAAGTTCAATGATCTAACAAAGGTCATAAACTCATACCTCAGAGCTGGAACTGAGCTTATATACAATTCATGGCATGTAACACAGTTTAACATGTAATGTAGATATTTGGGCATGGCTGTTTATCTTACTGAACTGTAACCTTCTTAAAGGCAAAAATTGTAGCTTTTTCATCCTGTACAGTGTCATTACATATAGCTTTTGTTTAACACATGCTGAATGGTCTCTAATCATACCATCTATTCAAAACTTCAAAATTCACCCACTATTTGATAAGTTTAGTTCTACTCTCTTAATACATTTTTTAATGAGGCATCTCTACTTAATCAACTTAATAACAGAGGTTAAAAAAAAAAACCAACAAAATTTGGCAGAGATTTAAAACCATGAGTCAGATTACTAAATACTGATTTGAAGAAGAACTAATATTTCCTAAATGTGACTGCTTTAAGACATAGTGTCACCCAAACCTGCCAACATCATACATTACATAGAAGTATAATTTCAAACTAGATTTTAATGAATTATACAAATTTTCCCAAAATCACATAGTAAAGAATACATTTGCAACTATTGTTTGGCTAGGTCTTTTCCATTTTGCATGTTTGAACTTGCATTTGAATTTGATGCCACCAAATGAGATTGAACAGACTTCTTTAAAAGCACATGGAAAGGCTTAACAGGTATTTATCTGATGGCACAAGAATGAGTACTGACAGGGCCTAGTTCTCAAAGAAAGCCAATGGCTGGGAGTACACTGAGGTGCATTAAATGTTCTCACAACTAGATATTTGCAAAGTTTATATCATAAAAGAGTATTGCAAGAGTCTAATTAAAAGTGGAAAGTGAGATTTGGGGGATTTATAAGGGAGGATAGGGAAGAAGGGCTAAGAATACCCAAGTTTTTCTTTGTTGGTGAAGCACTACAAATCAGCTGATACTTCTAATTCATATTAAATCTTGCAATCAGAAATTACTGTTAACTTGGTTATATACTTCCACAATCCTGCTGCTGCCTTTAAATTAATATAATTTAGTTACAACATTTCTTCTACCTACACACAAAACAAACTAAAAATATGTGACAAACACGACTTGGAAATGACAATGAAAAAAATAACCAGTTAGGATAAATAAATTTAGCTCTATCCTTACAGATTATCAGACCAGAAATGGGTAAACTTTTGCTTGGATATAAGAGAAAATAGAGCAATACCTTTAACTGTTTTCCCATTAGGCAAAGGAGTACTACAAGACAGTCTCATTAGAACTTAAGGTTCTGTACCTATCTGGCCTCATTGTTTTCCCTAGAGGTTGTAACTCCTAATCTAAATGAGGTCAAAAGAGGCATATGTTCTCATCATCTGGCTCAGCTGGACAGGACTGATGATAGAATTATTAGTGTGCTGTATGCCCTTGTGACTAAAGGTGAGGCTGGCCTCTAACAGGGATAGAAGCCACTCACCTCTATAGGCTATTTTTAATGAAGACAGAAGTTTCTAGGAAACTCGCACAGCTTGTTTCATAATTAGAACACCTCAGCCTCTAAAAATTGTCTGACACCTTTCAGAAGTGTGAAACATTTTCACTTTCATGTACACTCTTTAGAAATGGCTTCGATCAGATGGAGCTATGTGAATATATGCATATTATTACAGCAAAAATGAGAAGTGACATAGCTGCCTGCAAAAGTTTTAAAAAGAGTGCTACACTGTGACTTATCAAAGATATAACATACCAATTTTTACTCTTCCTCGCTCAGGACCTTCACCCATAACTAAAATATTAGCAGGTTTCTGTGGAAACAAAATAGTGTTTTTTTTCAGTAGACAGTAGTGGTTTCTTTTAAATAGACAATAAGCCAATATAACATAAATCCACCTTTTAAAAAAACCTCATTTACTCAAAAATTAAAACCAAATACAGAAGTCACCAAAGAAACTGTATGTGTGTACAGGCAAAGCAGTATGCAAATTTCACAAAGGCTCAAATATATATGGCAGTGCTTTTCTCAACAGAGTAAAGGCTTTTCTTAGCCCTTTTATCAGTCTGTTTTCACTACTGTGGAGCATCTTACAGAAAGCGATAATGTTATGGTTTCTTCTTACTCTCCCAATTATATAAAATACTTTTTCAATTATAAAAAATGTCCTGAGTTGTTAAGGAAAAATGAATCTGCAAAGACAATTTAATACAAAGTAGCAAATTAATTACAGGCAAGGAGTGACTTGATATCCTTTTTTGGCAACAACAACAAGGTATGCATCTATGTTTAAATAATTACAGAGAAATTTAATGAAGTCTTTTCTAAACAAGTTAGTAAAAGGAATAGGAATTTTTCATGACAAAAACAGTTTTGAGGTCTTTATTTTTAAATAAAAAAGGAAGCTAAAATTTAAAGTGAGATTTTACAAAAGCAGTTTTTCAAACAGTTTAAAAATCGCAAAAAAAATACCAAACTGTCATCTACAATCTGTTACAGTGGTATCTACTACACTCCCTCTTCAAGAAGGAGGAAGAGGAGGAAAGAGGAAGTGGGGGGGGGAGGGAGAGACAGAGGT
>NW_007728306.1:1727-29665 GCF_000696425.1 Galeopterus variegatus | reverse complement strand
GGGGGGGGGGGGGGGGGGGGGGGAGAGACAGAGGTCGAGACAGGGGAGGAAATAAGCAACTGGTTTTCTCCCCAAACCTTACTCACCCTGCTATCCTGCTATCGACTTGATCCGACTTTAATTCTACCACTCTGTTAAATTACGGTAAAACTAGATTAGAAAGCCTCTTCAAATATTGATCAAAGCAACCTTAAAATCAAATTAAAGACTTTAATGAGGGCTGTTTTATAGTAGTAACCATTTCACAGGCTTCCCTAACTATATTTAGTGATGGTCCCCATGCTATTATTGCCAACATGTAATTTGTAGAATATTATTCTATCAACTACCAAAGATCAAAATTATTTTTTTCCCCAGCAAACAAAGAAAGAAGATATGCTGAAATGGCAGCATATACATTTCAGAGGTTGAAAATTCCTACAATTTTAAAGGCAAGGAAACTAGGCACCAGAGATTGAATGACTTGCACTAAGTATAATCAGCAAAATTGCGGCAGCAGCAGAATCTACCCTCTCTCTGAACAGTCTAGCGCTCCCTTCCTATCATTCTGAAAGTAATTTTATGTAGCAATTTTTAAAACTAATGTGTATTGCTATAATAATAATAATAATAAATAATAATGTTTTATTAAAGAAAAAGATTTCAGAACCTCTATCATCACTACACATACACTCCTGACCACTGCGGTGATAGGCTAAGTACCAAAAGTTAAGTATAGCTCTAACAATATTCCTTGTGAGCTATATGCAGGTGCTGCCTAGGGCGAATAAAATTGCTTTCAAGCACCATGTTAATCAATCAACACTGGGTTAGTCTCTGCAGCCTCTTAGGGCCCAGCCTACTTAAAAATGAAACCAGATTTCTCAGACAGTATAAAACGTTGAAGGGGAGGAGGGCTTTCCAAGTGGAATCAGGCAGCGTTTCTGTTCTGGCTAAGGGGAAAGCCTTGCTCTCAACTCACAATGTGGGCTCAGGAACTTTCATGTTTATGCTAGAACTCTCTTCTCATGGTTCTTTAGAACAGGATTCACTAAATACCTCTTGAACGCATTCCCTACTCTCTAAGCCCATTTAGAATCTCTTCCCATCAAATCCATCTTCTCTACCACTGACAGAGTTATCTTTCTAAAGACAAATCTAATTATGTCACTCCCATGCTTAGAACCTTACTCAGTAACATGAAAAATTATTATAAGAAGATTACGTAAAAATAGAATACAAAACGATATATAGATTTTGATTAAAACTAGGCCCAAAAAAGTTCCTATAATAAGGAACAGAAGAACAAAAACATTAGAGTGACAGAGGTATGGATGAACCTTTTTAAAAATTTCTTTAAATGCTTTAGTTATGTTTTATTACTATTATTAAAATATTATTTCAAATCTGATTGGTCTCTCCCCACCACTGAATAAAATCCAGTCCTTGCAATGGGTCCCCTCCATCTCCAGCCCTACCTTTCCCTGCTCCATGCTGTTCCTGTCATACATATCATTTTCAGCATTCTTGGACCAGACCCTGTCCTTTCACAACCATGTCATTGCTATGCCATTATTTCTGCCCCAAAGGACCTCTCCTCTGTGCTCCTTGGCAAAATTTGACCTACTCTCCATAATGACAGAATACATGAAAATATTCTGAATATAAGAAATCCAAACTATAAAGTAGCATACAGTTAAAAGTTAAAGATCTTTTCAGCACCCATCCCTCTTCCATCTCATCCCAAATCCTACTACCTTCTCCACAGGTACAAGATAATTAACTGGTTTGCTGTGACTGACCTTTCTAGCACTGGAGTGTTCCATCCTAAAAGATTATATCCATATCTGGTAACAGCACAATGCATACATGGACGTAACTCTCCTTCTTCTGGAGGGAGTGGAAAAGATCTTGCTCTCTCGCTCTCTTCTTAAACACTTTCTTACTCATTCAGCAGCTGGACTCAGATATAAGAAGCCTTGGCATGGGTGGTATTGGCCAGCTTGGCACTAGGCAAAGGGGAGAAACCCTCTCTTGCTTATCATTTCAGGTTTCTTTTATTCTAGATTTACTAGACTGGTCAAGTTCCAAACCTGGGCTTAAGCTTTGGTAGGGAATAAACAGTTTCTCTGTCAAAGTCTGGCCTAGTATTAGGGCTTGGGCCCAAGCTCCAGTTAATAATTAAAATTTACTTTGCTAGGCAACTTGTCACCTATTGCACGATCTGGGTCTTGTGGCTGAAAAGACACCTTACTAACACCTCACTTTTATCCTAACACTACCTCTACATTTAAGTGAATTCAGATTTAGCTAGATATTCACAAACAAAAGAGAATGGACTTAAGTGATGTTTTAATAACACTACTGGTATTTATAAACAGTGGGTCCCTCCTCATGTCATTTACCATTACCATAATTTGGGTATAAACTATGTTCACTTTTTTGGTGAATTGGGTTAAATTCATAATAATGAAAGAAATGCCCCAGGGCATGATAGTCTAATTTAGTAGACAAATCTAACTCTAAATCTCTTCTTTTCTGAATTCAATATAAAGGAAATCTCAAGAGAAAACTGCAGGAAAGGCCCTAATAATCATGACTACTCTTGTCAGTCTTTCTGTTTGTTGCTTAATCAGTATTAAGAAAGGCTTCAGGGCCGGCCCGGTGGCGCACTGCTACAGTGCGCCACTTGGGAGCGTGGCAGCGCTCCCGCCGAGGGTTCGGATCCCACATACAGACTGGTTCCCGCTCACTGGCTGAGCGAGGTGTGGGAGCAGCACCGAAGGGTTGCGATCCCGTTGCCGGACACGAAAAAAGACAAAAAAGGAAAAAAAAAAAAAAAAAAGAAAGGCTTCAAAAGACTTGATGAATAATTTTTGTTTTAGTACTTAATGTCATGTTGAAACAATGTTCTACTCTCCAAGAAAACTAATTTCGTGATCTGGATTTGTTTTTTCTTTTATTTCTTTGTCTAACAGAAGCAGATTGGTAGCGGTTTTAAGCTCTAGAGCCAAAACTTCCAAGTAGTTGGTAGTAATACATGAAATGACTGGTTAAAACCATAACTTTGGTAAATAATCTCATCTTTTATATGCTATAAAATATAATCACCTTGAAAGTAAATATAGAACGTTGCTGGTGACAATCTGATGAGGCATATACTCCATTAAACTGTATTTGTTGCCATGGAGATCAGAAGTCCAACATGACTTAAAAGTATTATAATATCATGGTAACATCTTCAAGTACAGCTATGCTCTGAACAGAAATGGTTATAGAACATCTCCTACTGCCTGTTGAATAATATCAATTAATGAAATACACCATTGGTTGAATCTATGGTATCCTCATTTTTATTCCTGTTTTCTTTCATTATTATGAATTTAACCCAATTTATTAAAAGTGTACACAGTACACAGTTTATATTCAAATCTCAAAATCACTGTAACTCCAAACATTATTCTAAACAATGTTAATTTATATAGTTGTTAGTTCAGTAAAGTAATAAAGTGAGTAATACAGTCTTGTGTTCTGTCTTTCCAAGTATTATCTCCTTGATAAATCTAGACATTTGCATATTCCTTTTACTAACTATACTGTATTTCTCTATTAATAGACAGTGTGCCATGCCTTACCCCCCACTTTTGGCACTAACCCTAGTGATGCTCCCACTGACATTGTTTGTAACATTATACCGCCCCCACCCCTACCCCAAACCCCTGACACATACAAGGGCTCTTCAAAAAGTTCATGGAAAAATATAATTAAAAGATAATACAAATCTCTCCATGAACTTTCCGAAGTACCCTTGCATACCAGGTAATTTCGTTGGGATAAAATCTCAAAGGTAGAATTATTAGATCAAATAATAACAATAGCTTTATTATTCTAAAACTAGATTTTTTATGTTTTGTTTTCTAAGTTTCTTAGCTCAATGAATAAAACTTGTGAAATGAAGAAAAGCACAATGAAAACAAATTATCTATAATTTATAAACTAATAGATGACCACTATAAACACTTTGGATATATCTTCTTGTCTTTTTCCTCCTTATAGAATTAAAAAGGCACCAAACTAAATATATTGTTTGCATCTTTTTCCCTTCACTTACTATTATATCATGAAGATTTTTTTTTAAATCTGGAAATACCCTTTTGATATGGCCTTTATGAAATTACTCTTCTGATATGTATTCACCATAATTTATATAACGATCTCCTACTAAACATTTAGGTCTCTTGTAACTCCTTCATAAAAAACAAACAAACAAAAAAAAACAATGCCATGACAAATATTTCTGCATTTATCTATGATAAATTCCTAAAAAGTCAAATTGCTGAGCAAAGATTATTACCATTTCTAACGTTTTTTTGATACACATTAACAAATTTTGCTCTTGAGAGATTTATATATCAGTTTTATAAATTCAACATTATCTTTTATAAAAATAATACCATGAAATGTGATAAAACCAATCTGCAAAACTAAAAGCAATGTACACCTATATCTTATATCTACATTATAAGATTTCGTAATTTTTATGAGCTTAATTGATATAACAGTAAGTTAACCATTTTAATTTGCATATATTCATTACAATGTTACAATTTACTCTAGTTTTGTTTTATTGAAGAGACTGTGGTTATTAAGCTTATATATTCAAATCGATTCTCTATATTCTAGACATTAAAGGTATTTTCAATTATTTTGCCATTTTTCTAACATTATTTTTTCTTGCTACTAGTTTTACATTCATATTCTATAAAAGTATTTTTACTAGTGTTTCTATATTCAGCCAATCTGCCACATCTTTAGTGATAGTTGCCAATTCTTAAGTAGTTAGGAATTTATCTCCAGCTGTAGGTGGAATAAATATGCTAATTTTTTTACACACATTTTACATCTTATAAACTACATGGAATTTTAGTATAGTTTACAATGTAAGTAACAGCAAAAAATTTTAATTATAGGCAAGAAAATTCTCCCTACTGACAATAAAGAGTAAGGCCTTTATTGTGAAATAATTTCTGGTTTATCACACAGTAAGTTGTCATAATAGCGTGAACCTCTTCACGCAATTTTTAATGCTTCTGGTACTTTTAAAAAAACACATGTGTTTTTTCCTTCTAGAATACCTGCATTTGTAGAAAAGTTAATTTTTTTCAAATACAATTAAGAAAATACAATTAGCTACCCAGATTCAACTACATTTTTGGGGTATATTTTCTTTCTTTTGTTTATGTGTTTTTTATTTCTACTATGTTATGGTCTGCTTTTTTTCTTAGCAATGTAATGAAATTTTTTAAACCTACCATAAAAATGATTTTTTTTTTAAAAGATGACCAGTAACAGGATCTTAAACCTTGACTTGGTGTTGTCAGCACCATGGTATGCTTTTTTTCTTAGCAATGTAATGAAATTTTTTAAACCTACCATAAAAATGATTTTTTTTTAAAAGATGACCAGTAACAGGATCTTAAACCTTGACTTGGTGTTGTCAGCACCATGGTCTCCCAAGTGAGCTAATATAGGGATCCGAACCAATGGCCTTGGTGTTATCAGCACCACAGTCTCCCAAGAGAGCCAAGGGCCAGCTCTAAAAATGATTTTAAATGACTACATAATAGTTCATCTTTTCTACGTGTCATAATTTGCTCGGCTATTCAGACACGTAAATTTTTTTCAGTTTGTCATTATTTTTTTTGTCTTTTTCCATGTCCGGCAACGGATCGCAACCCTCAGTGTCGCCCCCGTACTGGACTGGGACCGGCAACGGGATCGCAACCCTCGGTGTTGCTCCCGCGCCTCGCTCAGCCAGTGAGTGGGAACCGGTCTGTATGTGGGATCCGAACCCTCAGCGGGAGCACCGCCGCGCTTCCCAAGCGGCGCACTATCCAGTGCGCCACCGGGCCGGCCCTCAGTTTGTCATTATTACCATTAATTCCGTGATGGCCTTTTCACCATTTTTTATAACATCTTTAAGAGAGTTTGCTAAAAGTAAGATTGCTAGATTAAAAGGAATGAAAAATTTTAAAGTTCTTGATAATTCTCACTTTCTAGAAAGGCTGTAATTTATGTCACAGCAGTTAGTGTTCATCCATTCAACATACTGAGGGAATCAGGCATTGTCTTTGGAATATGACAGATAGTGGGTAACAAAATAGACAATGGTCTATGTCACACAGGGAAGCCAGACATTACAAAAATTAAATACGTAACCTTTTAGACATGCAACTTTCTTGAGTGGATGTTTACTTGAAAAATATACTCTTATATAGCCCTAAATGCCAAGTGATTCTTTTATATTATATTGCTTTACTCTGTAATTTTTGCTCATTCTTTATTTCAAAAAATTTGTCATAATCTGATAGAAAAATGTCAAGGTACATAATTATATATTTCTATTTCTTTTTGTACAATTGCCAAACTGAACAGACCATCAGTTCTTTGCTGTACTTTTACTATTTTCATCCTTCTGTTACAAATGTGTTTCAGTCTTTTGAAATAAAATGTACTTTATCTGATACTTCAATAATAACTTCTTTTTCTATATTCCAACAGACAGAGGAGACTTTAGACCAACAGTTCTCCAACTTTCTTCTCCCTCTAAATATCTGAGGAATATGGTAAATTTGAGAAGATGAGAAATACAGATAAGTGGTTGAATAAAATCAGTGAAGAAAATCAGGAATGTCACCAGCTATTAGTTGTGTAAACTTAACCTCCATTTCTTCATCTATAAAATGAGTAAAAATAATGATGACAACCTAGTGTTGTTGCACAGATCAAATGTGACTTAATACATTTAAAAGACTTAAAATGATGCCCGATATATAAAAAGCCCTAAATATATTATAATGATAATTAAAATAGCAGCTAACACTGGAATCTGTTAACAATGATTCACTACTGCAGTGATTCTTAAGTAAAAACTTAGAGAGACAGGGGGACGGGCCCACGTATGAATGAACAATGCCCCCAAGATGAATTTTCTACACCACCCTGTGAGACGCCCCTAATTGCTTTTGATCACCTTCTAGCTTTTAGTGTATTTATGCCCTTTACAAGTTAAAAAACTTTATTAGTAGCAGCAGTTTAAAAAAGTTAAAGTAACAAAAATATGCATTTTTATAGAAAATTAAAATAATATAGAAAAGTATGTAGAAGGTGAAATCTTACCTCACAGAGTCAAATAATTATAAACTCTTTGTTATACATAGTTCCAGATTTATCTAAATCTATATTTACAATTAACGTAAATACTTTATAAAGACTCTTTTGATTCTTGTTTGCTCATTCAGCAGTGAGCAAATTGTGTGTATTGTGTGTGTGTGTAATAGAAACTAATTTAATATTTGGAGTACTATTGCATTTATTCTATTTGATTTAACCAATCCACAATTTCTGGACTAGAAATATTCCAGAACACTGGTGATAGAAGGTTAGAATGATATGTCAGCTGTTGATTTAGGATATGGGATGGGACAAGGGATATACTTTTCATGCATGGAAGTTTCCTTCTTTTCTTATTTTATTAAAAACTTCAACCAGAAATGAATATTGAATTTTGTCAAATACTGAATTTTGTAGAAGTGTTACATTTACAACTATTGATATAACCATAGTGTTATTCTCTCAGCATTATTAATAAGTGAATTTTGTTAACGGGTTTCCAAACATCGAATCATCACTCACATTCTTGAAATGTGCTTCACTTACTTATAGAACACAGTATTCTTTTCTCCTAGATACTATTTGCTAATATTTTATTTAAGATATATGCATAAATTATATGAATACTGGTCTAGGGCTGTATGAATTATCTTTTTCAGGTTTTCTATCAGGTTCTTTGTTAGTGTTATGCTTTCTTTCCACAAAGTTATTAAGGAAACATTCTTTTTTTGTACTACTCTGGAACGGTTTATATAATGTAGGATTATCTGTTTTGTGATGGTTTGAAGCAACTGTGAGATCATTTGCAATTGTTTCTTTTTTTTTTTTTGGAGGTAGCCCTGTGATAAATGTCTTTATTTTTATTTATTTATTTATTTATTATTAATTTTTTTCCTTTTTGTCTTTTTTTGTGAACGGTAACGGGATCGCAACCCTCAGTGTTGCGCCCGTACCGCGACCGGCAACGGAATCGCAACCCTCGGTGTCGCACCCGCACCGTGCTCAACCAGTGAGCGGACTGGTCTCTATGGGATCCGAACCCTCGGCGGGAGCGCCACCGCGCTCTCAAGTGCGGCACTCTACTGAGTGCGCCACCGGGCCGGCCCAAATGTCTTTATTTTTTCCAAAGTTACTGATCTATTTAGTTTTTCTACCTCTTCTAAGGCCAGTTATGGTAATTTGTATTTTATGTTTAAATGCTTATTTAACTCAGGGTTTTATAAAACATTTTAAATAGCTTAATAGCCACTAAAGAAACTGAAATGGTAGTCAAAAACCATCCAACCTCACTTCAGCGCACCAGGGTAAAAGTCTTACAAATGACTTTTATCAACCTTTCAAGGAACAAATAATTCCTATATTATACAAACTATTTCAGACACTAAAATCATTTTTTTGAGGTTAAGACAATCATCACAACAAAACAGGACAAAGGCAATATACGAATAGAAGATGACTGACCAATCTCATTTGTGAATATAGACAAAATAAAATATTAGTACAGGGAATCAATGGTGTCTGAAAAATATCATGACTAAGTAGTGTTAGTCCCACTAACGCAAGGATAGTTGAACATTAAAAACTAAATGTAATTTATAAATGTACTTCACCACATTTACAGATTAAAGGTTACAACCATATAATCATCTCAAAAGAAGCAGAAAAAGCACTTAATAAAATTCATTCTTGATTTAGAAACAAACAACTAGGCATAGAAGGGAACATCTTTAACCTGATCTTTAACCAAAACCCTAGAGCTAACATCATATATAATAGTAAAACTTAAGAATTCTCATTAAAGGGCCGGCCCGGTGGCACACTGCTGCAGTGCGCCGCTTGGGAAGCGCGGCGGCGCTCCCGCCGAGGGTTCGGATCCCACATACAGACCGGCCGCTCACTGGCTGAGCGAGGTGCAGGAGTGACACCGAGGGTTGCGATCCCGTGGCCGGTCCCGGTCCGGTACGGGCGCGACACTGAGGGTTGCGATCCGTTGCCGGTCACGAAAAAAGACAAAAAGGAAAAAAAAAAAAGAATTCTCATTAAAGACAAAAATAATAGTCACCTCTATTATTTGCCACTGTATTAATGAATAGGTCCTAGTGATTAATATATGACAAGAAAAAGCTACATTTTATGAATTCCAATTTTCAGTATCCTTTTTAAATTTTAATATTCCTGAAAATGGGGTATGTCTTATAATCTCTGTGAGCAGCACGTTTTCTTTGTGGTATATAATACAATGTGTTTGGGAAAGACTTTGAATGTACTGGTCTCCCAGGTAGGATGCTATTGAGGAATTTTAAGTAGGGGAATGACATGATGTGGTTTATTTTTTAAAGGGATCATTCTGATTGTAGATATTAGATCAAACAAACACAAGACAACAAGTGGAGAAGATCTTTGGGGAGTTTTTGCAGTAATCTGGGTGGCCTGGATTAGAGCAGTGATGATAGAAATGATGAGAAGTAAGGCCATGAGACAATCGTATAGTCCAAGAAATTCAACTGGGTGGGCCGAGCCCGTGGCGCACTCGGGAGAGTGCGGCACTGGGAGCACAGCAGTGCTCCTGCCCTGGGTTCAGATCCTATATAGGAATGGCCGGGGTGCTCACTGGCTGAGCGTGGTGCGGCCAGTCTCAAAAAAGACAAAAAAAAAAAAAAAGAAAGAAAGAAATTCAACTGGGTAAAGTATGGAGTGAGATTACTATAGGGTAAATGAACAGAAACTAATGAAATGAACAAGGTGAGCCCATATAACTAGCAGTCCTGATGCCCATCTGGGAAATCCAAATCCATTTCTGGGCAGCAGGGAATTCTGGAATCTCCCTATTGTTGGCATCTGATTTATTAGATTCATCCAGGAATATTGGGCTAGAAGAATTTCAGAATCCATGCCAAATTTGCCCTCCCCTTCATAGTTTCCTCTCCCTGAAGCCTCTTCTCCATGAAAATAAGCACTACAGTTTACACTTCTTTAAGAAAAGATACTGGGCAGATGACTGGGACCAGCTGCCAATTGTACTGTACTCAAATTTGAGTTACAGGAAGGTTTTACTGTAGTTGGAAATGAGATATGTTTTAAAGGTAGAGCTGGCAAGAACCTGTTAATTCATTCAATAAATTACAGTACTTACTGTGCATCCAATATGCACTATGTAGTATTCTCAATAGTGATGATATAACAGTAACCAAAATGAATAAAATTCCTGCCCCTAAGATGCTTATGTTCCCAGGGCAACTTAATGATGGACTGAAAGTGAAATGTATTTACTGAACATTTATTATGTGCCACAGTCTTAATGCTTCATATGAATCTCTACCAAAAAGAAACAAATTTAGGTCTGGCTCCATTTTATAGATGGGGAAAATAACACTTAGAGAGGTTAACTCTTCCCAAGGTTACATGATTAAGTGGTGGAAGCAATATTCAAACAAATCTCAGGTCCACTATAACAGGGGCTTAATTTTTCCTCTTTAGCCCGTCATGAAACAATTATTCAAGGACATAGATTGTTCCCTGCCATATGGAACCCTTTTTTATTTTTCTTCTTAATTTCTCCTTTTGTTATTCTTTACTTCTCTCTACTTTTCACCTTTTTTTTTTAGATTTCCCTTCTCCCCTCTTCAGCATGAAGGCTCAGACAACATCTGATTTTACTAGGTGGTGGTAATCAGAGGGAAAAAAATAAAACAGAAGATTGATTAAAGAAGAGAGGGCCCAAAGGATATGTGTTATAAATTCCAAATTTGTGACTCTACCTCCTAAGGATTACATCTGTGTAACAATAAGTCTACCCCAATGAGACAGAAATTTAGCCACACTGGAAACATTCAAGTAGTGACAGAGTAGTTATCCGCTGCAGATATTACCACGAATTACTGTGCCAGGTAAGATATTGGAATAGTCACTTCTAAGATGCCTTCCACCTTTAAGGTCTATTAGTCTATAAAATTAGGAAAAACTAAAAAATGATCTTTATTACAAATGATACAAAGTATATAATAAACAATTTTTAGACTGAGTTAAAAAAATTAGCAGACTATCATCTACCTTCTATACTTATGTTAAATAGGCATCTTAAACTGCACTGATCTGAATTACAAGCCTATCTATGATTTGAAAAGACTGGAAATTCAGAATTAAAAATTGAAACTAATCTTAGAAATTCAGACATCTATTTTAGAACAGAGTTAGGAATCCTCAGATTACATACCTACTTAAAGTATTATAATTATGGCATGATAAAAATCTGGAGGCAAATTACATATAAATTAAATAATATGGGCCGGCCCGGTGGCACACTGGATAGTGCGCCGCTTGGGAAGCGCGGCGGCGCTCCCGCCCGAGGGTTCAGGTCCCACATACAGACCGGTTCCCGCTCACTGGCTGAGCGAGGCGCGGGAGCAACACCGAGGGTTGCGGTCCTGTTGCCGGTCCCGGTCCGGTGCGGGGGCGACACTGAGGGTTGCGATCCGTTGCCGGACACGGAAAAAGACAAAAAAAAAAAAAAAAAAAAAATGGACATAGGTCATTATAACAAAGTGATGACTGTATAAAAGGGAAAGTAAAATCCAGTTGTAGTGGGGGGCAGGTAGGAGACTTTAATAAATATTTCTTCAATAGTTAATTCAATAACTTGCTGATTTTATATTTAATTGTATCTCTGAAGAAACTTTTAGTTTTATTAACTCTAAAAAACTTCCTATGGGTTGATTTGAACAACATTTAGAAAAATTTACACAAGATCTTGAACTTTTGGGTTGAACTGATTTTGAAATATGGCTGTTTGTTCTTGTTTCTATAGAAAAACTTACTTTTGCCCTCGTATTTGATCATTTCTCATTTGCTTGTATCCAGTAAAGAGATAAGGTTGTCAAACTGAAAAAGACTTCATGAAAGATTTATGTTGCCATGGGCACCAAAGACTTCAAACAGGTTTAGATAACAATTTTAGCTGTGATAAGAGAAAAACTTATCTAATATATTCCATCTTTAAAGATTAAATTACTTTTGGAAATCTTCAGAAATCTGGAAAGCAATAAAATACTCTAAGGGCCTGACTCTATTACTAGAAAGTTAGATTGGAATACTAATTTTTATATGCCCTTACATACTATAATTCAAAGAATTCTGAAGCCCTCTTTGGAAAAACCATTTCTTGATATTTTGACTACAGGTAGTATATTTCTCCTTTTGCTAATACAAACACCTAAAGGTCAAAAGAAAAGAAACTGGAGTTTCACCATTAACATGACAATAATTAAAGTAACAGCTTATATCAGATGCAGGCAGAGATCTGGTGAATTCTTGTCTGCAATAATATGATTCATAAATCCATTAAACAAAATTCTCCTAAATCTGTCTTGTTTTTTGGAAACTCACTGCTGTGGATAGAATTTAGTTTATAAAAATGGGAGCAGTTATGTAAATTACATAATGATATACCACATCAATTATATTAAAAAGAGAAAAAAGATATATCTGACTTAAAACTCAGATGATCCTCTACCTCTAGTCAATTTCCAGGATCATTCGTAAAATATCTTCTTAAAGAAATTCTATTTTTTAAAAAATCTTGATGAGATTACTTAGAATAACCATTTCTGACTGGTGAGAAGTCTGACTCAAGACTCTAGCACTGTGTTGATGAAGTATCTGAAAAGACTCATTCACAATCTAAGGAAAAGTAGACTACAAATAATATGTAAACCAAATAATATAATATTTTTATTATCAATTTGTAATCTGCCCATATCAACATGTATGGTATTTGCAGTTGTGACATTTAGTAAAATGAAGTGGGTTACTTTTTTGTTATTTACAAATAATAGAAATGCAGTCCATAGTTTGTGCCCAATATCAAAATTAAGCAAATGTAGCATTTATCAAGAAACCAAACAGATTGTTTACACTCAATCCTGCCCAACTGGTCATTTAAGTAAATACACATGAGAATAAGCACAATATTCATAATGTTAACTAAAATTAATGGAAATCTCATTTAAGTTTGCCTTCATCAGATATTACCAAACTCATGTTTTATCCTCAAGCCTAAACTTTATGGATGCCATCTTATGTGTTTTACTAGCTACCCAATTAAACAAACAAGAAAAGTTACAATTAGAATATATCCTTGGGGCCGGCCCAGTGGCACACTGCTACAGTGCGCCGCTTGGGAGCGCGGCGGCGCTCCCGCCGAGGGTTCGGATAACACGTACAGACCGGCTGCTCACTGGCTGAGCGAGGTGCGGGCGCGACACTGAGGGTTGCAATCCTTTGCCGGTCACGAAAAAAGACAAAAAGGAAAAAAAAAAAAAAAGAATATATCCTTGGAGTTCCCAGTAAATGAAGCAAATCTCAAGTAATGAGCAATAATTAAACCTGACAATTATAAATTATTTTTCTTCCAAAAAACTGTTTTAAAGAAATGTGCTTAATATGTTTCCAACACTCATTTCAAGGAAGCTCCATCACAGAAAAGGGCACAAAACAGAAAAGAGGTACAGAATGCAGACTCCTTTCTTTTCTTCCCTACTCTTCCACTACTTTGTTGCTTTGCCTCTTTTGGCATATGGATAATCTCAGAGTCCTTTCTGCTTTGTTTTTCTTGTCTCATTTTAGATAGAAAGGATATGTATGGCTTTTTTTTT
Organism: Galeopterus variegatus; assembly: GCF_000696425.1. Taxonomy (NCBI): domain Eukaryota; kingdom Metazoa; phylum Chordata; class Mammalia; order Dermoptera; family Cynocephalidae; genus Galeopterus; species Galeopterus variegatus. The sequence continues at coordinate 15,863 of NW_007728306.1, read as the reverse complement.
TTAATAACAATCAACATAGAATACACCAAGCCACATTGAATATTATGTGTGAACTTTAATAATAGACTAAATAAACATTTTCCTCAGTTTTCTGGTCCAGATGAAAACACTTTTTTTCTGATTACAACAATAATGTAAGTAACAAACTATTCAATCTGGAAAAGCGAAAGGAAGAAAGTAAAACTTTCTTGAAATTCTATCAGCCATTTAAAATCCCTACTTAGAAAAATATATTTATTCCCTAAAGAGCTACTCCTATTCAAAACTATTTTATTATCAATATCAAGAAGTTTGCATAAAACATTCAAGTACTTATAAACTTGGGGCTAAGCATTTTCAAAGACTTGACTAAGTTTAATGTTCTTTTTTCCTAACTATATCAAATGCCTTCTGGGAAATAGTAGTCTAGTATAGTGGCTTTCAAACTTTTTTGAACATAACCTACAGGAAAAAATCATTTAGTATTAAATGACAAGATTGACATAAAACATATACAACTGAAACAGAAGTTTCATGAAACAATAATTGCCCTTAATTCATGTGATACTCTCTAATATTTTCTCTATTTTATTTCATGAAGAAAAAAAAAAAAAAAAGCTGTATTGTGATTTCCTTACTCACTTATGCCTTAGAACCTGCAATTTAAAAATCACTAACCTACAGGAAAAACCCTAAATTCAGTAGTCCAACTTTTCTAGTTCTCTAAGTGACTATAATCAGGTCACTTAACATTTTTGCTTCTCAGTTTTTCCACTTATTGGTGGTAGAGTTGAGCAGACAATAAGAAAATGCACCTCAAACAAAAATAAAACACCATATAACCATGAGCAAACATTAGATTTTTCACTTTGTGAAACACTCAAATAAAAAATCAGATCCAAAATGCCCCAATAATTTATGATGCTACCATCAATACAGAATAAGATGCCTTGATAACACTGGCCCTATGCAAATGAGTTTGAGTCAATGGCTCCCTCCAAGATTTTGACCTTATTTAATGGTTGCTGAGAAACCAATACATCCTTCACTAAGGACAGCTGAAGCCCACCAAGTGATTTCAAGTTACCCAGCAAAATTAAAATAAACCTCAGAGCAGCAGCACTATCAGATTTTTTACAATAAGTTAGATTAAAGCTTTGAAATAGCTCTTGCACCTTTTCCATATGCTTACGCAGGGGCCTACTGGGCTATTTCACATCATGTACTATTCACAGTAGGACATCCCCATTGGGATACTCCTAAAGTAAATCTCTGTAGAGACTTATTTTCTAGAAATTTTTACTATGGCATAAGAAATTATTTTGAATTGGTTTAGGGCAGGAGTGACCAGCCAGAAGCCAGCTGTAACAGCTGCAATACTCCAAAACTCTCCAAATGTCATATACAACCTTGTAATTCAGATTGAAGAAAAAACAAAACAAAGCTAACTATGATGAAAAGTTACATTACTTTATATCTCACTTAATACTGTACACCATTTAGCATAACAGAACTAAAATATAAACTTTAGTGCCTGCTGGTTTCAAGTTATCTACCACTATGATAAAACCATTAAGGTAACCATTAAAATGAAATTTGGGATATCAGATATTTAAAAAAGTGGAACACATGAATGAACATATGAGAACGTGTGTGTGTATGTGTGTGTGTGTGTGTGAGAGAGAGAGAGAGAGAGAGTGTGTATGTGTGTGTGTGTGTGTACTGTGATGATTAATTTTAGGTGTCATCTTTACTGGATTAATGGATACCCGGATAGCTGGTAAAGCATTATTTCTGGGTATGTTTCCAGAAGAGAATGGCATTTGAATCAGTAAGAAAGATCTATCCTTACCCAATGTGGATGGGCACCATCCAATGAGATGATGCCCAGATAGAACAAAACGGCAGAGGAAAGGCAAATTCTCTTTCTCTTGTGGAGCCGGGACACTCTTCTTCTCCTGTCCTTGGACATCAGAACTCCAGTTTCTCTGGCCTATGGACTCCGGGACTAGTACCAGTAGCCTACCAGGTTCTCAGCCTTTGGACCTGAACTGACCCATGCTTCTGGCTTCCCTGCTTCTCTTGCTTGAAGATGGTACTTTTCAGCCTCCATAATCATATAAGCCAATTTCCCTAATAAATCCCCTCTATCCATCTTTCTATCTGTCTGTTTATCCTATTGTTTTTATTTCTCTGATGATCAGTGACTAATACATATATTTAACAAAAATTAATAGCTAATCACCCAGTCATATAACTACTATTCTACTTTCAATTAATTTTCTTAGAACACACATCAAAAGCTGAGGTCTTTAACACTTAGACTAACTTAACTGTAAACCATTCCTATGGTCTGATATAACTACATAAAAGTTTTCAACAAAAAGCACACAACACAGCAAACAATGAATGCATCAGAAAATTAAAAACACAAAAGCACCCCCCAAAATAAGCAACTATGAACCAGAAATTAAAGTATTTATATGTGACCAGTAATGGACTGGTCGGTTAAATGTAGTGTAAAAGTGAAATATGAAGAGCTGCAAGTTCAGAACAACTGGTATGCTTAGAAAAACATCAGCATTGCCACTTTATCTGCAATTAAATAATAATTTACACAGAAGAGACCTTAAGATGTTTTTGGATAAAGTGATGGATGTATATAAACTATAATGGCAATGTTCCAACCTTAAGATTAAAGAAAAAAGTTTTTTAAAACTAAGTGACATAAAAACATCAGAACAGGGTCGAGCCCATGGCGCACTCGGGAGAGTGTAGCGCTGGGAGCACAGCAGCGCTCCCGCCGCGGGTTCAGATCCTATATAGGGATGGCCGGTGCGCTCACTGGCCGAGCATGGTGCAGCCAGTCTCAAAAAGGACAAAAAAAAAAAAAAAAAAAAAAAACCATCAGAACAAATAGGAAAAGGGTCATCAAATAATTTTCACTGGGTAGAACAAAAATATTGGGTAGAGAAAGAGAGTTATAAAAGAGATCAACAGATCAATATCATTAGTTGAATGGTGAGAACTGAGTTCTTTTAGGTAGAAAGAGAAAGGTAGCTGAAAAGATTTAAAATGCAGTATGAATAGAAAAGAAAAAAAAATTGTGCACCATTTCACTGCAGCAAATCATAGCAGAGATGAGAGGGTAGTAAAAAAAAAAGAAAAGGGCATGTGTCTGTAGATACGAAGAACATCGGATACTACCAGAAATAACCTATAGAGAATACTGTTTCTATCAAAAGTGAGCTAGTTCATTCATTCAACAAATAAGCAGTACTGTATACACAGACTGTGTATTTTGCTAGGTAGTTTGCTCAGCACTGGGAGGAATACAAACACGTGTTAAGCCACAGTCTTTGCCCTCAAGAGCTTATAATCAAATAGAGAACATATTACCAAAACTAAGAAGAACCCTATGGGTAGTTCAAAGTAACTGATGTAGGATTTTAAATGTAAACATTCTCACTTCCAGCTAGTGTGACTAGGAAGGGCTTTATTGATGAGGTAGCATGTGCAGAGTTCATAAAGATGAATAAAATTTCAAACAATGAAGAGAAAGGGAGGAGGGAATTCAGGCAGGCAGAGCAACCTCTGCTTGGCTGGTAAATTAGTTTAAGGAATTAGATAGGGAAAGAAAACAAGATTGGAACCAGACTATAGCATCAGTCTTCACTTGGATTCATAAATACTACCATACTTGACAGTGTGTTTCAAATCTTTAACTTATCACAGAATTCTTCTTAGTTAAAAAAAATTAACTGATTGAAATTTATTTCAAAAGCTCCAGAAGAAAATCATTCCTAAATGTAAAAAGTTTTATTAAAAAAAAAATTAGCTCTACTGAAAAAATCCAGATAGACATTTAGTTGCAGGATCAACTGGTCAGGTTGCTCTCAAAATGGTCACAACACAAGCATCGGCAGTGAAAACCCTGTTCTGCCTTTGCCAATTTAACTCTATCTGGGAGCACTACCTTTTCAGATAAAAGAGTTTAGATACTGTTGCCAAATCAAACCTGGGCTTCTACACAAAAGGTATCAAATATGACTTTAGTGCTTCATGTCTTTTTATTTGACTGGGTTCATTAGCTCTACTGAAAAAATCCAGATAGACATTTAGTTGCAGGATCAACTGCTCAGGTTGCTCTCAAAATGGTCACAACACAAGCATCGGCAGTGAAAACCCTGTTCTGCCTTTGCCAATTTAACTCTATCTGGGAGCACTACCTTTTCAGATAAAAGCGTTTAGATACTGTTGCCAAATCAAACCTGGGCTTCTACACAAAAGGTATCAAATATGACTTTAGTGCTTCATGTCTTTTTATTTGACTGGGTTCATAAAAACCAACAAACTCAATTTAATCAGGGTAACAGGATTCAAACTTTTCCTTATTATGAATAATTTAAACATACTTTTCCCCCAATTTTTTTTTTATTGTGGTAAGACACACATAACATAAAATTTATCATCTTAACCATTTTTAAGTGTGCAGTTCAGAGGCATTAAACGTATTCTTAATGTTGTGCAACCATGACTACCATCCATCTCCAAACACTTTCTATCTTGTAAAACTGAAATTCTGTACCCATTAAACAATAACCCTCAACACCTCCACCCACAACCCTAGCAACCACCATTGTACTTTCTGTCTCTATGATTTTGCCTACTCTAAGTACCTCATATAAGTGGAATCATACAGTATTTGTCTTTTTTGTGATTGGCTTATTTAATTTAGCATAATGTCCTCAAGGTTTATCCATGTTGTACATATGTCAGAATTTTCTTCCTTTTTAAGGATTAATATTCCATTGTATGTGTGTACCACATTTTGCTTATCTATGCATCCACCAATAAACATTTGGGTTGCTTCTACGTTTTGGCTATTATGAATAATGCTTTTACAAACATGGGTGTACAAATATCTCTCTGACATTCTGTTTTGAATATTTTTAGGTATATACCCAAAAGTGGAATTGCTGGATCATACAGTAATTCTATTTTTAATTTTTTGAGAAAACTTTTTCCACAGCGGCTGTACCATTTTACATTCACACCAATAGTTCATGAGGTTGAACATATCTTTATTTTATGTCTTCATAAGTATTTCCCACTTAGTTCCTCTTTATGGTAACAGGTAAAAATTCTTGGTATGCCTTAACCTAATACTCTTATTTTATATAAGCAGGTAACTGGGGGTTGGGAGGAGGAAGATAACCAACTTATCCCATATTATTTCAACTTGTGCTTCTGTTTATTCATTTGTATAGGATGATTAATTTTATATGCCAATTTGGTTGGGTCACAGTGCCCAGATGTTTGATCAAACATTATTCTGGATATTTCTGTGAAGGCATTTTAAAATGAGATTAACATTTAAATTGGTGGACTTTAGGTAAAAATAGATTACTCATCTTAATGTGCGTAGGTCTCATCTAATCAGTTGAAGGTCTTAATAGAACAAAGACTGACCTCCCTGAGCAAGAAGGAATTCTGCAAGCATACTGTCTTTGGATTCACACTATACCTCTTTCCTGGGTCCAGTATGCAGCCTATCCTGCAGATTTTGGATTTACCAAGCCTCCACCATTGCATGAGCCAATTCCTTATAATAAATAAATTGCTTGCTCACTCTCACTATATATGAATACAGACATACTGTTGGTTCTGTTTCTCTAGAGAACCGTGAATAATACAGATGGTAATCCCAGAACCAGGACTGTCTGTCAACTGTTAGACAAACTATTTTCACTTCCCAAGGAGAGAAGCGAAGTAAAAAAAGGGGAAGAAAGTAGTCAAGGGAAACAGCAGAACTAAGTCAACTCACATACCTTTGTTTTTATTTATCTCTACTTAACAGCAAACTGATTATATGTGTTCAAGCAACAACTTACGTATACATAGTGTTCTAAAACTAAAAAGTTTAGTTTGGACCCATAAATTACCTCATAGAAATAAATATTGCCTGTATTTCCTTCCTGGTCTATTTTTCTTAAAACACCCAAGTAAATGCACTTATTACCACCTTCAGCCCAAAAAAGGGTTCCAGAATTAATACATCTTTATTCCCCACCAAGGATGGACAGACTTCAGTTTCCTGATCTGCTACTATGTAGTAATTAATAGTGGCAACATGCATTTTTATTTATTATAGGACTAACAATTGTAAAAGCTCAACTACACATATCAAACAAAGAACTTCATAAACGCTACTGTCTCAAACCAGGATTTTTATTATTAATAAAGCTAATTTTATTAAACAAAAACTTCAATAAAATTCTGGGGTATTATTTAAATGGTGTTTTTAGGATGTCTGTGCCAATTATCCACCTTAGTATGAAGTTTCTTGTGGTATGTCAGTACCTCAAACAACTAGTCCAATTCACAGTATTAGAAATCTATGTAGATCAGTTAAGGTCAGCATTGCCATATTCTATCTAAACCTTACTAAAGAGGAACAAAGAATATAATAAACTATTGATTTTATTTATTCCAATAGGATAAATATTTTATCTGGAAATGATAAATATTTGAGAAGGGGTTAAAAAATTCTGTTATACAGCTTCTGAACAATGTTCTTCAGAGTAAATATCATAATACTACATGTGTTAGTATCATATGTAGCTATAGCTGAAAAACTATATAACATCAAAACTCCAAAATTTAATTTTCAGTCGGCAGCAAGGTACTCACATTAAAAAAAAAAAAAAGTAAGTCTTTCCTTCAGAAACTGAAGAATTTGAGAGGTGGGCACCTGAATCAGTAAGATCTCAGTGAGAGGCAGAGACTCCCATTTTAATGAAATGATGGATCAGTGGGTGTCTGTGTGCTTGAGACACACAGAGGGTTAGATGCTTAGAGCACTGAGAAGTCATGCACAGGAAATCTTCTGCCGATGGGGAAATTCAAGGAGGTAGTAGGAAACATTACATTACCATTTGGAAAATATTTGAGATAAACAGACTATTAAAGAGATAACAGTAGCATATCAAGAGAGAAAGAGGAGTAGGAGTGGTTTGCCTAACTAAAGGAATACTTTATTACTGATATTGTTCAGAACCACCAGCATATGGTGATAATAAAAAGCAACAACTTTTAGTAGGTTTATTATTATTTTTAAATTGCCTACAGACAATGAACCCCTTGTTGCCTATACTTAGGGTACACTGATCCCCCCTGCTCCCTACCTTTTAGTACATAACTAACAGAGACTTCTGAAATAATCTGTTCTACATTATCCCTATGTCAAACAGAAAGTGTTCAAGCTACATCAACAGAAAGAGCTTTACCAAAAGACAGAGAAAAGAAATTAGACCTCTTAATTATTTACACTACTGTAGCTAACTATAAGTGATTCAAGTACATTATATATTATTAACATAAAAATCTAAATACTGGTTTAACCTCAGTCTGTACTTACCTAATAAATATACATATTTTAAAAATGAAAAAAAAATTAACAAGAAAAAGAAAATGTAGAGCTATCTTAGCATAATTGACTCTATGGGGAAAAATGCCTATAGCCAGTTTTATTCTTTTAGAGATTATAAAAAAGGTCGGCAGCTCAAAAGTTTTTCCCTAAACTGACTCCACCCCTGAAGGCTGAAATTTATTTTCAGCTTCATAAAAAGCCAAAGGACTTGTTTTATTTCTGTTCTGCACTTGTAAATCCATCATTGTAAGTAAAATATTTTAACTCTATTAAAGATAAAAGTTTGCAGAAGAAAAATAGTTCAACCAAATTTCTGCTGTATTATTGGTCCTAGTCTAAATACTTTTTTGGTATGAGAACTGAAGATAAAATAACTACCACCAAATGTACTTCAAGGCGGTTTCTTGAAGCTAGAAAGCAGCAGAATCTGTACCATTAGAACAGTTCATTCAAAGGCCAGAAATTGGAAGCATTAAATACAGAGCAGCTTGGAAAGCATCTGCGTGAGGGCCTAGATCAGCTCAACCTCAAAATCTGCAGGGTTTTTCCTATGCACACATATGATTAGAGATAAAACCATCACTTCCAGCATTGTATTTATAATAATTAGGAATGAAAGTGCTGTTATAAACCTGACTGTAGTTACTACCTTTACAGAAAAAAAAGAACTACAAAAGTACAATGTAATTACATGATGAGAAAGAGTAATTTGAGGTTTAAGTTATTTTAAATCGATGACAATTTAATGAATAATAATATGCTAGATGGGTGAATAAAAGCATAAACTATTTTGCCACATAAAAATAAAAACGTCAATTTCTAAAGTTTCTAAATTCTTAAAAATTTAATGCACCTAAACAGACTTATTGGCCAGCCAACTGCTATTAATATAGTGGGGTTTAAAAAATAAACAGATGGAATTAACATTTTTCTTTCCTGATATCTAAGTTAGTATGAATTAGGCTCCAAAAGTTTTATTTTCAAGTTATTCATAAATATATCAATTTCCAGAGTTTTCCTGGCTTCTAATAATAAATATAAAATAAGCCCATGCTTTACTTACAGACTTAAAAGGAAACAAAAGCTTAGGTATACAAATGTGTCTTCTTTCGCCTCACAATAAACACCAGTTAGTGTATGTCAGAAAAGCAGGATGCATTATGTAAAAAGGTTAAAACTAGGTCATGTTTTAAAACTGTAGCATTCTCATTCCTTCTGTAAGGTTTGCAGGCCTACATATAACACTCATATCTACAAACAACTAGAAAAGCATCCAACTATACACACATCTTTCTAGTTTAAACCCAACTATAGATCAACTTACCAAATCCCTGTGCAACACCCAGTTAGCATGCAGGTAGTGAATCCCATCCAGGATCTGATATAATAGTGACTTCACCATTCCCCGAGGTAACTGAACTGGCTTCTTGTTTGCTTTAGAAGCTCTGTGAAACTTGATTATATGCTGAAAGAAAGAAAAAATATCACAAGAAGCTTAAAAAAGAGGGAAAGATAATTTGATGTATAATATTTTTCTATCAGAAAAAGAAATATTCAGTGATTCCCCAAAATACTGAAAATATAATTTCAGACTATTGAATAACATAAATAACTTTAAAATTCCCTACTTTGGGCCGGCCCGGTGGCGCACTGCTACAGTGCACCGCTTGGGAGTGTGGCGGCGGCGCTCCCACCGAGGGTTCGGATCCCACATATAGACCGGTTCCCGCTCACTGGCTGAGCGAGGTGCGGGTGCGACGCTGAGGGTTGCGATCCCGTTGCCGGTCTCGGTCCGGTACGGGCGTGACACTGAGGGTTGCGATCCGTTGCCGGACACGAAAAAAGACAAAAAGGAAAAAATAAAAAAATAATAAAAAATAAAATAAAATTCCCTACTTTAAAAGGAAGCTAAAATTCTATATATGACAGTGTCTCAGGAAATACATGACTGCAACAGGGAAGTAGGAAACCTTGTGCTTTTATTTTTGAAGTATAATTAAAACTTGATTGCTTCCAGAGTGCACGTTTCCCTCAGTATCTGTGGGGGACTTGTCCCAGGACCTTCCTCTTATGCCAAAATCCGAGGATGCCCAAGTCCCTGATATAAAATAGTGTAGTATTTGCATATAACCCATGCACATCCTCCCATATACTTTAAATCATCTCTAGATTACTTACAATACCTAATACAATGTAAATGCTATGTAAATAGCTGTTACACTGTTTTGTTTAGGGAATAAAGACAATAAAGTCTGTACATGTTTAGTACAGTTGCGATTTTTTTCTGAATATTTTCCATCTGCAGTTGGGTGAATCCATCACTATGGAGGGGTGACTGTACACTTGACCCTGTTTATCTGTTAGGAATTTTCAAGAACAAAATCTTTTTTATTCTGTACTGATAAAATGAAAACAAAACAAAAAGAACAAAGTTCAAGAGATACATCTGGCTGGCTGACAGATGTGGTACCTTTTTATGACATAGATTATAAAGAAAGCAAGTGGGGAGATACTTCAATAAAATGCACATAAGCACAAAGAAATAACACCATATAAATGACCAGTTCACACTGGAAATATTTAGAAATAAGAAAGATTCAGATAAAGAAAAGAAAAAAAAAACTGCCTTGTACCATCCATCAAAGCTTTCTACATACAGTATTTTTGGACATCCAGTAAAGAAAGTATAACTTTATAAATACAAAAGTTACTTTATAAATAAATGTACCTCAAAAGTTTTTTTTTTTTTTTTAAGTTTCAGACTCTCTTGGTAGGCTTTTTCATTTTAATTAAAGCACTCAAATTACAGGAAAATGTATAAGTCAGCTGCAGTCAACTATACCTTGCACACAATTGTACATATACCTGGCACTTAATACTGTACAAAGCAGACTCTAGATCAATATTTGTGAATATTAAGCATATTCTTGAAATTAGTAAACACAATGAAAACAGGAGTGAGATATTTAACATTATAGGACAACACTTTCACTTTCTACTTTCTTATGATATACAGAATACAACATGGATAAGGAATAACTAGTGATTAATGAGTACAAGAGTTTTACTTTCCAAGGAAAACCTATATAGCAAAGAATACCTAGTGGGAAGGTAAAGTGTATCAGTCAGTACGTATGTAGTATGATTAAGGTGTACTATTTATTAGCAGCATTACGCTAATTTAATTTTCTCGTTTTTTTCCCCAAGGTGTTTAGTAGCAGGCAAACAAAACAGAACTACAACTTAATAATATAGAATGTTTTGTCACCTGTCCTAAGATATGATGTGACAATCAAGTTTGTTTTCCTCACGAATAAGATTCACTGGCTCTCTAAGCTTAACAAAAATAGGTTAGAATAGAGCAATTTTTTAAAAAAAATTTAAGGGGCTGGCCAGTTAGCTCAGTTGGTTAGAGTGCGGTTTTACAACACCAAAGTCAAAGGTTTGAATCCCTGTCCAGCAATCAATCAATCAATATATGAAACCCTGACAGAGTAAAAAAGAAAAGAACAAATATGTAGGGGAGTTAAAATAATTAATTGATTCCATATACATTTCTTCAGTTAACACTTTCATTAGGGTATTACAAGTGACTCTTTCATTAATATTTTCAAACTACAAAAAAATACAGTGGGAGGAATTTCTTACCTTCATATTCCTGGGCTATATCACAAATACGTGGTACATATAACATGAAATCTCACCAACATCTAAGTGACTTTTTAAAAATAACTCTTTTTACTGCAACTGCTTTGTTACTCTCTGCTGCCTTATCCCAGCCAATTCACTTCACCATTCCAATTAAAATAAGAAAATAAAATGAATAAAGGAGTGGGTTTTAGTAAAGTAAATTATCATTTGTTTTTTATGAAAATGAACATTAAAAATACTTATTTGGCTTAAATGAGTATTAAGACGAACTATTTATACACATTTTGCAACATTATATGCAATACAATTTGCTAAAGTATAATCACTGTACCTACACATAAAATTAAGTATTACACACCAACCTGCTGGAAATCATATTGAATGCAATACCATCTCCTATGCTCTGCTATGATTTATTACAAGTCTTCTTTATAAATCAGCCTGGAAAACTTCTTAAGTTTCGATTATATGATCTGATTTCACATTAGGGTTCAGAATAGTGAGTGTTCAATTCAATATTGTCATTCTTACTTAACAAATTTTTATTAATAGAATCCCAATTTGATTTGATTAGATTTCTTTTAAAATAAAAGAACAGAAACTGACACCCAAAGAAAGAAAGGAAAGTTTACAACCAGCATGAATCTTGAACAATGGTTTCATAAAACAGAGAGAAAATTTCATGTGTCTATTTTCTGTTTTAAAACAATTCTTTCTAGATAACATCTTTAAAAAGTTTAATTAAATTTGCATTTAGTCATGAAAAATAGTTATCTATAAATGGAGTGAAAATATTTCTTATAAATCTGAAAGCATATGAAACCCAGACTGTTTCAATTTCTGAAATGTTACAGTTAAAATTACGTAAATGAGGATAAATCTGAAAATTAGCAAAATAGTTTGAAACTTTCTTACTATTTTCAGAGTTGAATTTACTTTTTCCAAAAATTTTTTTTTTTTCTGACCGGTAAGGGGATCGTAACCCTCGGCACGGTGTCGTCTGCATCACGCTCAGCCAGTGAGCGCACTGGCCATCTCTATATAGGATCCGAACCCGCGGCCTCGGCGCTGCCAGCGCCACACTCTCCCAAATGAGCCACGGGGCCGGCCCTGAGTTGAATTTACTTTTTAAAAATAGTTTCGCTGGTATTTGTTATAGTTTTATTTCAAGATTTTGAATTTGCATTTAGAAAATACAGCTGAGTGAAAATAGAAATTGTTTTGAAGATTTTTGAAAAATGAGCCATGATCTTATGATCACTTGCATATCAGTACATATGTTTTTTATTTATTTCAATAAAAGCATGGCCATGTTAATTTAGTAAATAAGAACTAATGTAGGGACCCCATGGGCGCCTGAACAAAGGACACACCCTGGCAATATGGCGCCCTTCCTGGTTCTTCTCTGCAGTAAACAAGCTCGCTGGCGCCAACACCCAAGCCCACCTGCGCCAAACCTCAGCCAGTCACAGGTCAAGGCTCACCTCCTGCCCAGCCCCGTCCAATCAGTTACCGCCCCGTCCACTCTCTCTCCTGCCCCGGAGCACAGCACCCTATAAATGTATGTGCAGTCCTTGAATAAAGCGGAACTTCTTTTTTTTTTTTTAAAGATGACCGGTAAGGGGATCTCAACACTTGGCTTGGTGTTGTCAGCACCACGTTCAGCCAGCGAGCAAACCGGCCATCCCTATATAGGATCCGAACCCGTGGCCTTGGTGTTATCAGCACCGCACTCTACCAAGTGAGCCACGGGCCGGCCTATAAAGCGGAACTTCTCTGGCGAACTGTTAGCCCGGGTCTCGCGTGCTTCCTTTGTCCGTGCGTCCCCTTCATTTGGTGCCGAAACCCGGGAAGGAGTTCACCCTGCGACAGGGGACTCCTTCCTCGGACCTCCTCCGCAACCCCCCGGGATTGACGGTCCGCCCCCGTCCGTTTTCTCCGGCTCTGGCTTCCTTCACCCACCACCAGCTCATCCGTTAGGTAAGCCCTTTTTCCTTTTGTCAGGCTTGTAGATTATTTAAACCTTCACCCTAATCACATTCCCCCGGCCCCGGCATTGACACGTTCCCGGCCCCACAGGCTGAACCTCCCATTCCTCCCTCTCTCTTTCTCTCACTCCTTTTAACCTTCCTCCTTCCTGAGTTCATCCTTGAACCCATCTAACCTTCCTCCTACCAGCATCCTTGAACCCATCTAACGTTCCTCCTACCAGGTCCAGGACCCCCGCTGTCCAGTAAACCCTAGCACGCTAGGTCTCTCCGGCTTCCAGCACAGTTGCCTCCAGGAAGTGAGGGTCTAGGTGACGACCTACACCCCTTTCCCTCCTGGGTTCATACCCATCTCCTGGGAAAGGCACGACTCATTGGGGACGCCCTCTGAGTTCTGTCCTTCTCATCCGTCTGGAGGGCTCATTCTATCCTCCTTTTAAACCTTCTCTCTCTCTCTCTCTCTCTCTCTCTCTCTAATCCTCTTCAGAGTGGGAGCTTCCGCCTCCTCCCTCCGGGGTGATTCACCCTTATAATGTCTCTTAAACAACCTTACCACCCTGTCCCTCAAGCCTGACATCAAACCCAAACTCCTCACTAAATTTTGCACACAAGATTGGCCTTATTATCCCCTAGATAACCAAAATAAGTGGCCCCCTGAGGGCACACTCGATCCCAACATTCTCCGGGACCTTGTTAATTACTGCCAGTGCCTGAGAAAGTGGAAAGAGATTCCACATGTGGAGGCTTTCCACCTACTTGCCCAAAATCCCTCTCTCTGTCTCACCTGTTCTCCCTCCCAGGTTCTCCTTGCATCCAAACCCCCTTCATCCTCACTGCCTCCACTACCCTCTACTTCTGATAATTTTGACCCTGCAGACGAACACCCTCTGCACATGTCTCCTTCTCCTGTAACTTCCTCTGCTCCCCAACCCCCACAGTTAACTCCGCTCCATCCGCCTCCTGCACCTGGCCAGCTGGCCGGTAAACAGCCCTGGTCTCCAGGGCAGCCGCTGCGGGGTGAGGGGCCCCCTAGTCAGCCTGTTCTTCCTCCTGCCTCTTCCTCCCCTGTTTCTGCCAGCCCCGATT